>NW_023493842.1:5000-20000 GCF_013265735.2 Oncorhynchus mykiss | reverse complement strand
ATCGTAATATCTTAAACTGTATATAAAGCACCTAAGGACGGGCCTGACCGAGAGAGGGCCGTAGTAGGGTACTCCCCTAGCGGGCTATATCAATAGAATGACCGGTAAAATGATTTAAAACAGTTTTATAATTTTTGGGTTACCAGATGCACACGGGTCTTTTGGAAAACAATCACAATCTGCATCCATCGTAATATATGAAACTGTATATAAAGCACTGAAGGACGGCCCCGACCGAGACAGGGCCTTAGTGGGGTGCTCCCATAGCGGGCTATATCAATAGAATGACCGGTAAAAGTATTTAAAACCGTTTTATAATTTTTGGGTTACCAGATGCACGTTTTCAATCACCAGTTGCACGGAGGATTAATAGCAATCTGCATCCATCGTGATTTCTTAAAGTGTGTAAAAAGCACCCAAGGACGGCCCTGACAGAGAGAGGGCCGTAGTGGGGCACTCCCCTAGCGGGCTATATCAATAGAATGACGGGTAAAAGTATTTAAAACCCTTTTATAATTTTTGGGTTACCAGATGCACGTTTTCAATCACCAGGTGCACGGAGGAAAATGAGCATTTGCATCCATAGTCATGTTTTAAACCGTCCATAAAGCACTCTTGGCCGGCCCCGGCAGAGAGAGAAAGAGATGGTGAAAAAAAAAAAAAATCATCATCAGACCTTCCATAAATAATTCGGGCCGGCCCCCATTGCTAAAGGTCCGTAGTAGGGTGCGCCATAAGCGGACATGAATAGATGGAACACCGCTAACCGCATAGAGAACCGTGTTTTGGGTGACCAGGTGCACGTTTTCAATCACCAGTTGCACATTTTCAATCACCAGTTGCACGGAGGATTAATAGCAATCTGCATCCATCGCGATTTCTTAAAGTGTCTATAAAGCACTCAGGACGGGCCCGACCGAGACAGGGCCTTAGTGGGGTGCTCCCATAGCGGGCAACAATGAGAGGGGTGCCTTTAAATTCATTTTGAACCATATTTGAAATTTTGGGTTACCAGATGCACGTTTTCAATCACCAGTTGCACGGAGGATTAATAGCAATCTGCATCCATCGTGATTTCTTAAAGTGTGTAAAAAGCACCCAAGGACGGCCCTGACAGAGAGAGGGCCGTAGTGGGGCACTCCCCTAGCGGGCTATATCAATAGAATGACGGGTAAAAGTATTTAAAACCCTTTTATAATTTTTGGGTTACCAGATGCACGTTTTCAATCACCAGGTGCACGGAGGAAAATGAGCATTTGCATCCATAGTCATGTTTTAAACCGTCCATAAAGCACTCTTGGCCGGCCCCGGCAGAGAGAGAAAGAGATGGTGAAAAAAAAAAAAAAATCATCATCAGACCTTCCATAAATAATTCGGGCCGGCCCCCATTGCTAAAGGTCCGTAGTAGGGTGCGCCATAAGCGGACATGAATAGATGGAACACCGCTAACCGCATAGAGAACCGTGTTTTGGGTGACCAGGTGCACGTTTTCAATCACCAGTTGCACATTTTCAATCACCAGTTGCACGGAGGATTAATAGCAATCTGCATCCATCGCGATTTCTTAAAGTGTCTATAAAGCACTCAGGACGGGCCCGACCGAGACAGGGCCTTAGTGGGGTGCTCCCATAGCGGGCAACAATGAGAGGGGTGCCTTTAAATTCATTTTGAACCATATTTGAAATTTTGGGTTACCAGATGCACGTTTTCAATCACCAGTTGCACGGAGGATTAATAGCAATCTGCATCCATCGTGATTTCTTAAAGTGTGTAAAAAGCACCCAAGGACGGCCCTGACAGAGAGAGGGCCGTAGTGGGGCACTCCCCTAGCGGGCTATATCAATAGAATGACGGGTAAAAGTATTTAAAACCCTTTTATAATTTTTGGGTTACCAGATGCACGTTTTCAATCACCAGGTGCACGGAGGAAAATGAGCATTTGCATCCATAGTCATGTTTTAAACCGTCCATAAAGCACTCTTGGCCGGCCCCGGCAGAGAGAGAAAGAGATGGTGAAAAAAAAAAAAAATCATCATCAGACCTTCCATAAATAATTCGGGCCGGCCCCCATTGCTAAAGGTCCGTAGTAGGGTGCGCCATAAGCGGACATGAATAGATGGAACACCGCTAACCGCATAGAGAACCGTGTTTTGGGTGACCAGGTGCACGTTTTCAATCACCAGTTGCACATTTTCAATCACCAGTTGCACGGAGGATTAATAGCAATCTGCATCCATCGCGATTTCTTAAAGTGTCTATAAAGCACTCAGGACGGGCCCGACCGAGACAGGGCCTTAGTGGGGTGCTCCCATAGCGGGCAACAATGAGAGGGGTGCCTTTAAATTCATTTTGAACCATATTTGAAATTTTGGGTTACCAGATGCACGTTTTCAATCACCAGTTGCACGGAGGATTAATAGCAATCTGCATCCATCGTGATTTCTTAAAGTGTGTAAAAAGCACCCAAGGACGGCCCTGACAGAGAGAGGGCCGTAGTGGGGCACTCCCCTAGCGGGCTATATCAATAGAATGACGGGTAAAAGTATTTAAAACCCTTTTATAATTTTTGGGTTACCAGATGCACGTTTTCAATCACCAGGTGCACGGAGGAAAATGAGCATTTGCATCCATAGTCATGTTTTAAACCGTCCATAAAGCACTCTTGGCCGGCCCCGGCAGAGAGAGAAAGAGATGGTGAAAAAAAAAAAAAAATCATCATCAGACCTTCCATAAATAATTCGGGCCGGCCCCCATTGCTAAAGGTCCGTAGTAGGGTGCGCCATAAGCGGACATGAATAGATGGAACACCGCTAACCGCATAGAGAACCGTGTTTTGGGTGACCAGGTGCACGTTTTCAATCACCAGTTGCACATTTTCAATCACCAGTTGCACGGAGGATTAATAGCAATCTGCATCCATCGCGATTTCTTAAAGTGTCTATAAAGCACTCAGGACGGGCCCGACCGAGACAGGGCCTTAGTGGGGTGCTCCCATAGCGGGCAACAATGAGAGGGGTGCCTTTAAATTCATTTTGAACCATATTTGAAATTTTGGGTTACCAGATGCACGTTTTCAATCACCAGTTGCACGGAGGATTAATAGCAATCTGCATCCATCGTGATTTCTTAAAGTGTGTAAAAAGCACCCAAGGACGGCCCTGACAGAGAGAGGGCCGTAGTGGGGCACTCCCCTAGCGGGCTATATCAATAGAATGACGGGTAAAAGTATTTAAAACCCTTTTATAATTTTTGGGTTACCAGATGCACGTTTTCAATCACCAGGTGCACGGAGGAAAATGAGCATTTGCATCCATAGTCATGTTTTAAACCGTCCATAAAGCACTCTTGGCCGGCCCCGGCAGAGAGAGAAAGAGATGGTGAAAAAAAAAAAAAATCATCATCAGACCTTCCATAAATAATTCGGGCCGGCCCCCATTGCTAAAGGTCCGTAGTAGGGTGCGCCATAAGCGGACATGAATAGATGGAACACCGCTAACCGCATAGAGAACCGTGTTTTGGGTGACCAGGTGCACGTTTTCAATCACCAGTTGCACATTTTCAATCACCAGTTGCACGGAGGATTAATAGCAATCTGCATCCATCGCGATTTCTTAAAGTGTCTATAAAGCACTCAGGACGGGCCCGACCGAGACAGGGCCTTAGTGGGGTGCTCCCATAGCGGGCAACAATGAGAGGGGTGCCTTTAAATTCATTTTGAACCATATTTGAAATTTTGGGTTACCAGATGCACGTTTTCAATCACCAGTTGCACGGAGGATTAATAGCAATCTGCATCCATCGTGATTTCTTAAAGTGTGTAAAAAGCACCCAAGGACGGCCCTGACAGAGAGAGGGCCGTAGTGGGGCACTCCCCTAGCGGGCTATATCAATAGAATGACGGGTAAAAGTATTTAAAACCCTTTTATAATTTTTGGGTTACCAGATGCACGTTTTCAATCACCAGGTGCACGGAGGAAAATGAGCATTTGCATCCATAGTCATGTTTTAAACCGTCCATAAAGCACTCTTGGCCGGCCCCGGCAGAGAGAGAAAGAGATGGTGAAAAAAAAAAAAAATCATCATCAGACCTTCCATAAATAATTCGGGCCGGCCCCCATTGCTAAAGGTCCGTAGTAGGGTGCGCCATAAGCGGACATGAATAGATGGAACACCGCTAACCGCATAGAGAACCGTGTTTTGGGTGACCAGGTGCACGTTTTCAATCACCAGTTGCACATTTTCAATCACCAGTTGCACGGAGGATTAATAGCAATCTGCATCCATCGCGATTTCTTAAAGTGTCTATAAAGCACTCAGGACGGGCCCGACCGAGACAGGGCCTTAGTGGGGTGCTCCCATAGCGGGCAACAATGAGAGGGGTGCCTTTAAATTCATTTTGAACCATATTTGAAATTTTGGGTTACCAGATGCACGTTTTCAATCACCAGTTGCACGGAGGATTAATAGCAATCTGCATCCATCGTGATTTCTTAAAGTGTGTAAAAAGCACCCAAGGACGGCCCTGACAGAGAGAGGGCCGTAGTGGGGCACTCCCCTAGCGGGCTATATCAATAGAATGACGGGTAAAAGTATTTAAAACCCTTTTATAATTTTTGGGTTACCAGATGCACGTTTTCAATCACCAGGTGCACGGAGGAAAATGAGCATTTGCATCCATAGTCATGTTTTAAACCGTCCATAAAGCACTCTTGGCCGGCCCCGGCAGAGAGAGAAAGAGATGGTGAAAAAAAAAAAAAATCATCATCAGACCTTCCATAAATAATTCGGGCCGGCCCCCATTGCTAAAGGTCCGTAGTAGGGTGCGCCATAAGCGGACATGAATAGATGGAACACCGCTAACCGCATAGAGAACCGTGTTTTGGGTGACCAGGTGCACGTTTTCAATCACCAGTTGCACATTTTCAATCACCAGTTGCACGGAGGATTAATAGCAATCTGCATCCATCGCGATTTCTTAAAGTGTCTATAAAGCACTCAGGACGGGCCCGACCGAGACAGGGCCTTAGTGGGGTGCTCCCATAGCGGGCAACAATGAGAGGGGTGCCTTTAAATTCATTTTGAACCATATTTGAAATTTTGGGTTACCAGATGCACGTTTTCAATCACCAGTTGCACGGAGGATTAATAGCAATCTGCATCCATCGTGATTTCTTAAAGTGTGTAAAAAGCACCCAAGGACGGCCCTGACAGAGAGAGGGCCGTAGTGGGGCACTCCCCTAGCGGGCTATATCAATAGAATGACGGGTAAAAGTATTTAAAACCCTTTTATAATTTTTGGGTTACCAGATGCACGTTTTCAATCACCAGGTGCACGGAGGAAAATGAGCATTTGCATCCATAGTCATGTTTTAAACCGTCCATAAAGCACTCTTGGCCGGCCCCGGCAGAGAGAGAAAGAGATGGTGAAAAAAAAAAAAAATCATCATCAGACCTTCCATAAATAATTCGGGCCGGCCCCCATTGCTAAAGGTCCGTAGTAGGGTGCGCCATAAGCGGACATGAATAGATGGAACACCGCTAACCGCATAGAGAACCGTGTTTTGGGTGACCAGGTGCACGTTTTCAATCACCAGTTGCACATTTTCAATCACCAGTTGCACGGAGGATTAATAGCAATCTGCATCCATCGCGATTTCTTAAAGTGTCTATAAAGCACTCAGGACGGGCCCGACCGAGACAGGGCCTTAGTGGGGTGCTCCCATAGCGGGCAACAATGAGAGGGGTGCCTTTAAATTCATTTTGAACCATATTTGAAATTTTGGGTTACCAGATGCACGTTTTCAATCACCAGTTGCACGGAGGATTAATAGCAATCTGCATCCATCGTGATTTCTTAAAGTGTGTAAAAAGCACCCAAGGACGGCCCTGACAGAGAGAGGGCCGTAGTGGGGCACTCCCCTAGCGGGCTATATCAATAGAATGACGGGTAAAAGTATTTAAAACCCTTTTATAATTTTTGGGTTACCAGATGCACGTTTTCAATCACCAGGTGCACGGAGGAAAATGAGCATTTGCATCCATAGTCATGTTTTAAACCGTCCATAAAGCACTCTTGGCCGGCCCCGGCAGAGAGAGAAAGAGATGGTGAAAAAAAAAAAAAATCATCATCAGACCTTCCATAAATAATTCGGGCCGGCCCCCATTGCTAAAGGTCCGTAGTAGGGTGCGCCATAAGCGGACATGAATAGATGGAACACCGCTAACCGCATAGAGAACCGTGTTTTGGGTGACCAGGTGCACGTTTTCAATCACCAGTTGCACATTTTCAATCACCAGTTGCACGGAGGATTAATAGCAATCTGCATCCATCGCGATTTCTTAAAGTGTCTATAAAGCACTCAGGACGGGCCCGACCGAGACAGGGCCTTAGTGGGGTGCTCCCATAGCGGGCAACAATGAGAGGGGTGCCTTTAAATTCATTTTGAACCATATTTGAAATTTTGGGTTACCAGATGCACGTTTTCAATCACCAGTTGCACGGAGGATTAATAGCAATCTGCATCCATCGTGATTTCTTAAAGTGTGTAAAAAGCACCCAAGGACGGCCCTGACAGAGAGAGGGCCGTAGTGGGGCACTCCCCTAGCGGGCTATATCAATAGAATGACGGGTAAAAGTATTTAAAACCCTTTTATAATTTTTGGGTTACCAGATGCACGTTTTCAATCACCAGGTGCACGGAGGAAAATGAGCATTTGCATCCATAGTCATGTTTTAAACCGTCCATAAAGCACTCTTGGCCGGCCCCGGCAGAGAGAGAAAGAGATGGTGAAAAAAAAAAAAAATCATCATCAGACCTTCCATAAATAATTCGGGCCGGCCCCCATTGCTAAAGGTCCGTAGTAGGGTGCGCCATAAGCGGACATGAATAGATGGAACACCGCTAACCGCATAGAGAACCGTGTTTTGGGTGACCAGGTGCACGTTTTCAATCACCAGTTGCACATTTTCAATCACCAGTTGCACGGAGGATTAATAGCAATCTGCATCCATCGCGATTTCTTAAAGTGTCTATAAAGCACTCAGGACGGGCCCGACCGAGACAGGGCCTTAGTGGGGTGCTCCCATAGCGGGCAACAATGAGAGGGGTGCCTTTAAATTCATTTTGAACCATATTTGAAATTTTGGGTTACCAGATGCACGTTTTCAATCACCAGTTGCACGGAGGATTAATAGCAATCTGCATCCATCGTGATTTCTTAAAGTGTGTAAAAAGCACCCAAGGACGGCCCTGACAGAGAGAGGGCCGTAGTGGGGCACTCCCCTAGCGGGCTATATCAATAGAATGACGGGTAAAAGTATTTAAAACCCTTTTATAATTTTTGGGTTACCAGATGCACGTTTTCAATCACCAGGTGCACGGAGGAAAATGAGCATTTGCATCCATAGTCATGTTTTAAACCGTCCATAAAGCACTCTTGGCCGGCCCCGGCAGAGAGAGAAAGAGATGGTGAAAAAAAAAAAAAATCATCATCAGACCTTCCATAAATAATTCGGGCCGGCCCCCATTGCTAAAGGTCCGTAGTAGGGTGCGCCATAAGCGGACATGAATAGATGGAACACCGCTAACCGCATAGAGAACCGTGTTTTGGGTGACCAGGTGCACGTTTTCAATCACCAGTTGCACATTTTCAATCACCAGTTGCACGGAGGATTAATAGCAATCTGCATCCATCGCGATTTCTTAAAGTGTCTATAAAGCACTCAGGACGGGCCCGACCGAGACAGGGCCTTAGTGGGGTGCTCCCATAGCGGGCAACAATGAGAGGGGTGCCTTTAAATTCATTTTGAACCATATTTGAAATTTTGGGTTACCAGATGCACGTTTTCAATCACCAGTTGCACGGAGGATTAATAGCAATCTGCATCCATCGTGATTTCTTAAAGTGTGTAAAAAGCACCCAAGGACGGCCCTGACAGAGAGAGGGCCGTAGTGGGGCACTCCCCTAGCGGGCTATATCAATAGAATGACGGGTAAAAGTATTTAAAACCCTTTTATAATTTTTGGGTTACCAGATGCACGTTTTCAATCACCAGGTGCACGGAGGAAAATGAGCATTTGCATCCATAGTCATGTTTTAAACCGTCCATAAAGCACTCTTGGCCGGCCCCGGCAGAGAGAGAAAGAGATGGTGAAAAAAAAAAAAAATCATCATCAGACCTTCCATAAATAATTCGGGCCGGCCCCCATTGCTAAAGGTCCGTAGTAGGGTGCGCCATAAGCGGACATGAATAGATGGAACACCGCTAACCGCATAGAGAACCGTGTTTTGGGTGACCAGGTGCACGTTTTCAATCACCAGTTGCACATTTTCAATCACCAGTTGCACGGAGGATTAATAGCAATCTGCATCCATCGCGATTTCTTAAAGTGTCTATAAAGCACTCAGGACGGGCCCGACCGAGACAGGGCCTTAGTGGGGTGCTCCCATAGCGGGCAACAATGAGAGGGGTGCCTTTAAATTCATTTTGAACCATATTTGAAATTTTGGGTTACCAGATGCACGTTTTCAATCACCAGTTGCACGGAGGATTAATAGCAATCTGCATCCATCGTGATTTCTTAAAGTGTGTAAAAAGCACCCAAGGACGGCCCTGACAGAGAGAGGGCCGTAGTGGGGCACTCCCCTAGCGGGCTATATCAATAGAATGACGGGTAAAAGTATTTAAAACCCTTTTATAATTTTTGGGTTACCAGATGCACGTTTTCAATCACCAGGTGCACGGAGGAAAATGAGCATTTGCATCCATAGTCATGTTTTAAACCGTCCATAAAGCACTCTTGGCCGGCCCCGGCAGAGAGAGAAAGAGATGGTGAAAAAAAAAAAAAAATCATCATCAGACCTTCCATAAATAATTCGGGCCGGCCCCCATTGCTAAAGGTCCGTAGTAGGGTGCGCCATAAGCGGACATGAATAGATGGAACACCGCTAACCGCATAGAGAACCGTGTTTTGGGTGACCAGGTGCACGTTTTCAATCACCAGTTGCACATTTTCAATCACCAGTTGCACGGAGGATTAATAGCAATCTGCATCCATCGCGATTTCTTAAAGTGTCTATAAAGCACTCAGGACGGGCCCGACCGAGACAGGGCCTTAGTGGGGTGCTCCCATAGCGGGCAACAATGAGAGGGGTGCCTTTAAATTCATTTTGAACCATATTTGAAATTTTGGGTTACCAGATGCACGTTTTCAATCACCAGTTGCACGGAGGATTAATAGCAATCTGCATCCATCGTGATTTCTTAAAGTGTGTAAAAAGCACCCAAGGACGGCCCTGACAGAGAGAGGGCCGTAGTGGGCACTCCCCTAGCGGGCTATATCAATAGAATGACGGGTAAAAGTATTTAAAACCCTTTTATAATTTTTGGGTTACCAGATGCACGTTTTCAATCACCAGGTGCACGGAGGAAAATGAGCATTTGCATCCATAGTCATGTTTTAAACCGTCCATAAAGCACTCTTGGCCGGCCCCGGCAGAGAGAGAAAGAGATGGTGAAAAAAAAAAAAAATCATCATCAGACCTTCCATAAATAATTCGGGCCGGCCCCCATTGCTAAAGGTCCGTAGTAGGGTGCGCCATAAGCGGACATGAATAGATGGAACACCGCTAACCGCATAGAGAACCGTGTTTTGGGTGACCAGGTGCACGTTTTCAATCACCAGTTGCACATTTTCAATCACCAGTTGCACGGAGGATTAATAGCAATCTGCATCCATCGCGATTTCTTAAAGTGTCTATAAAGCACTCAGGACGGGCCCGACCGAGACAGGGCCTTAGTGGGGTGCTCCCATAGCGGGCAACAATGAGAGGGGTGCCTTTAAATTCATTTTGAACCATATTTGAAATTTTGGGTTACCAGATGCACGTTTTCAATCACCAGTTGCACGGAGGATTAATAGCAATCTGCATCCATCGTGATTTCTTAAAGTGTGTAAAAAGCACCCAAGGACGGCCCTGACAGAGAGAGGGCCGTAGTGGGGCACTCCCCTAGCGGGCTATATCAATAGAATGACGGGTAAAAGTATTTAAAACCCTTTTATAATTTTTGGGTTACCAGATGCACGTTTTCAATCACCAGGTGCACGGAGGAAAATGAGCATTTGCATCCATAGTCATGTTTTAAACCGTCCATAAAGCACTCTTGGCCGGCCCCGGCAGAGAGAGAAAGAGATGGTGAAAAAAAAAAAAAATCATCATCAGACCTTCCATAAATAATTCGGGCCGGCCCCCATTGCTAAAGGTCCGTAGTAGGGTGCGCCATAAGCGGACATGAATAGATGGAACACCGCTAACCGCATAGAGAACCGTGTTTTGGGTGACCAGGTGCACGTTTTCAATCACCAGTTGCACATTTTCAATCACCAGTTGCACGGAGGATTAATAGCAATCTGCATCCATCGCGATTTCTTAAAGTGTCTATAAAGCACTCAGGACGGGCCCGACCGAGACAGGGCCTTAGTGGGGTGCTCCCATAGCGGGCAACAATGAGAGGGGTGCCTTTAAATTCATTTTGAACCATATTTGAAATTTTGGGTTACCAGATGCACGTTTTCAATCACCAGTTGCACGGAGGATTAATAGCAATCTGCATCCATCGTGATTTCTTAAAGTGTGTAAAAAGCACCCAAGGACGGCCCTGACAGAGAGAGGGCCGTAGTGGGGCACTCCCCTAGCGGGCTATATCAATAGAATGACGGGTAAAAGTATTTAAAACCCTTTTATAATTTTTGGGTTACCAGATGCACGTTTTCAATCACCAGGTGCACGGAGGAAAATGAGCATTTGCATCCATAGTCATGTTTTAAACCGTCCATAAAGCACTCTTGGCCGGCCCCGGCAGAGAGAGAAAGAGATGGTGAAAAAAAAAAAAAAATCATCATCAGACCTTCCATAAATAATTCGGGCCGGCCCCCATTGCTAAAGGTCCGTAGTAGGGTGCGCCATAAGCGGACATGAATAGATGGAACACCGCTAACCGCATAGAGAACCGTGTTTTGGGTGACCAGGTGCACGTTTTCAATCACCAGTTGCACATTTTCAATCACCAGTTGCACGGAGGATTAATAGCAATCTGCATCCATCGCGATTTCTTAAAGTGTCTATAAAGCACTCAGGACGGGCCCGACCGAGACAGGGCCTTAGTGGGGTGCTCCCATAGCGGGCAACAATGAGAGGGGTGCCTTTAAATTCATTTTGAACCATATTTGAAATTTTGGGTTACCAGATGCACGTTTTCAATCACCAGTTGCACGGAGGATTAATAGCAATCTGCATCCATCGTGATTTCTTAAAGTGTGTAAAAAGCACCCAAGGACGGCCCTGACAGAGAGAGGGCCGTAGTGGGGCACTCCCCTAGCGGGCTATATCAATAGAATGACGGGTAAAAGTATTTAAAACCCTTTTATAATTTTTGGGTTACCAGATGCACGTTTTCAATCACCAGGTGCACGGAGGAAAATGAGCATTTGCATCCATAGTCATGTTTTAAACCGTCCATAAAGCACTCTTGGCCGGCCCCGGCAGAGAGAGAAAGAGATGGTGAAAAAAAAAAAAATCATCATCAGACCTTCCATAAATAATTCGGGCCGGCCCCCATTGCTAAAGGTCCGTAGTAGGGTGCGCCATAAGCGGACATGAATAGATGGAACACCGCTAACCGCATAGAGAACCGTGTTTTGGGTGACCAGGTGCACGTTTTCAATCACCAGTTGCACATTTTCAATCACCAGTTGCACGGAGGATTAATAGCAATCTGCATCCATCGCGATTTCTTAAAGTGTCTATAAAGCACTCAGGACGGGCCCGACCGAGACAGGGCCTTAGTGGGGTGCTCCCATAGCGGGCAACAATGAGAGGGGTGCCTTTAAATTCATTTTGAACCATATTTGAAATTTTGGGTTACCAGATGCACGTTTTCAATCACCAGTTGCACGGAGGATTAATAGCAATCTGCATCCATCGTGATTTCTTAAAGTGTGTAAAAAGCACCCAAGGACGGCCCTGACAGAGAGAGGGCCGTAGTGGGGCACTCCCCTAGCGGGCTATATCAATAGAATGACGGGTAAAAGTATTTAAAACCCTTTTATAATTTTTGGGTTACCAGATGCACGTTTTCAATCACCAGGTGCACGGAGGAAAATGAGCATTTGCATCCATAGTCATGTTTTAAACCGTCCATAAAGCACTCTTGGCCGGCCCCGGCAGAGAGAGAAAGAGATGGTGAAAAAAAAAAAAAATCATCATCAGACCTTCCATAAATAATTCGGGCCGGCCCCCATTGCTAAAGGTCCGTAGTAGGGTGCGCCATAAGCGGACATGAATAGATGGAACACCGCTAACCGCATAGAGAACCGTGTTTTGGGTGACCAGGTGCACGTTTTCAATCACCAGTTGCACATTTTCAATCACCAGTTGCACGGAGGATTAATAGCAATCTGCATCCATCGCGATTTCTTAAAGTGTCTATAAAGCACTCAGGACGGGCCCGACCGAGACAGGGCCTTAGTGGGGTGCTCCCATAGCGGGCAACAATGAGAGGGGTGCCTTTAAATTCATTTTGAACCATATTTGAAATTTTGGGTTACCAGATGCACGTTTTCAATCACCAGTTGCACGGAGGATTAATAGCAATCTGCATCCATCGTGATTTCTTAAAGTGTGTAAAAAGCACCCAAGGACGGCCCTGACAGAGAGAGGGCCGTAGTGGGGCACTCCCCTAGCGGGCTATATCAATAGAATGACGGGTAAAAGTATTTAAAACCCTTTTATAATTTTTGGGTTACCAGATGCACGTTTTCAATCACCAGGTGCACGGAGGAAAATGAGCATTTGCATCCATAGTCATGTTTTAAACCGTCCATAAAGCACTCTTGGCCGGCCCCGGCAGAGAGAGAAAGAGATGGTGAAAAAAAAAAAAAATCATCATCAGACCTTCCATAAATAATTCGGGCCGGCCCCCATTGCTAAAGGTCCGTAGTAGGGTGCGCCATAAGCGGACATGAATAGATGGAACACCGCTAACCGCATAGAGAACCGTGTTTTGGGTGACCAGGTGCACGTTTTCAATCACCAGTTGCACATTTTCAATCACCAGTTGCACGGAGGATTAATAGCAATCTGCATCCATCGCGATTTCTTAAAGTGTCTATAAAGCACTCAGGACGGGCCCGACCGAGACAGGGCCTTAGTGGGGTGCTCCCATAGCGGGCAACAATGAGAGGGGTGCCTTTAAATTCATTTTGAACCATATTTGAAATTTTGGGTTACCAGATGCACGTTTTCAATCACCAGTTGCACGGAGGATTAATAGCAATCTGCATCCATCGTGATTTCTTAAAGTGTGTAAAAAGCACCCAAGGACGGCCCTGACAGAGAGAGGGCCGTAGTGGGGCACTCCCCTAGCGGGCTATATCAATAGAATGACGGGTAAAAGTATTTAAAACCCTTTTATAATTTTTGGGTTACCAGATGCACGTTTTCAATCACCAGGTGCACGGAGGAAAATGAGCATTTGCATCCATAGTCATGTTTTAAACCGTCCATAAAGCACTCTTGGCCGGCCCCGGCAGAGAGAGAAAGAGATGGTGAAAAAAAAAAAAAAATCATCATCAGACCTTCCATAAATAATTCGGGCCGGCCCCCATTGCTAAAGGTCCGTAGTAGGGTGCGCCATAAGCGGACATGAATAGATGGAACACCGCTAACCGCATAGAGAACCGTGTTTTGGGTGACCAGGTGCACGTTTTCAATCACCAGTTGCACATTTTCAATCACCAGTTGCACGGAGGATTAATAGCAATCTGCATCCATCGCGATTTCTTAAAGTGTCTATAAAGCACTCAGGACGGGCCCGACCGAGACAGGGCCTTAGTGGGGTGCTCCCATAGCGGGCAACAATGAGAGGGGTGCCTTTAAATTCATTTTGAACCATATTTGAAATTTTGGGTTACCAGATGCACGTTTTCAATCACCAGTTGCACGGAGGATTAATAGCAATCTGCATCCATCGTGATTTCTTAAAGTGTGTAAAAAGCACCCAAGGACGGCCCTGACAGAGAGAGGGCCGTAGTGGGGCACTCCCCTAGCGGGCTATATCAATAGAATGACGGGTAAAAGTATTTAAAACCCTTTTATAATTTTTGGGTTACCAGATGCACGTTTTCAATCACCAGGTGCACGGAGGAAAATGAGCATTTGCATCCATAGTCATGTTTTAAACCGTCCATAAAGCACCCAGGGCCGGCCCCGGCAGAGAGAGAAAAAGAGGGGAAAAGTGTTGAAAAAAAAAAAAAATCATACCTTCCATAAATAATTCGGACCGGCCCCCATTGAAAAGGTCCGTAGTAGGGTGCATCATTATCGGACATGAATCTCGGGAACACCGCTAACCGCATAGAGAACCGTGTTTTGGGTTACCAGATGCACGTTTTCAATCACCAGTTGCACGGAGAGAGAAAAAAAAAATCATACCTTCCATAAATAATTCGGACCGGCCCCCATTGAAAAGGTCCGTAGTAGGGTGCATCATTATCGGACATGAATCTCGGGAACACCGCTAACCGCATAGAGAACCGTGTTTTGGGTGACCAGGTGCACGTTTTCAATCACCAGTTGCACGGAGAAAAAAAAAGTAATCATACCTTCCATAAATAATTCAGGCCGACCCCCATTGAAAAAGGTCCGTAGTAGGGTGCATCATTATCGGACATGTATATCTGTAACACCGGCAAGCGCATTGAGAACCGCATTTTTGGGTTACCAGATGCACGTTTTCAATCACCAGGTGCACGGCTGTGAAAAGTGGGACTCTGTCATTTTTTCGACCAATTTCTGTAATTTTCAAAAAATGATTAAAAATACTTCCCGAAGGGCTAGAGGTCCCAAATTTCGTCTCATACCCTCTCTCGTGATGGGCAACAATTACATAATGTAAAAAAAATTCGCATCCACAGGAACCTATGCATCCTGTGACATTCA
>NW_023493841.1:0-114294 GCF_013265735.2 Oncorhynchus mykiss | reverse complement strand
TTGGGTGTGGAAATTGTGCCTTTTGGGTATGGTTGTTGTTACAATACCCTACCCCTGTCTGGTCCGGTTCATAGTGACCCGGCCAGCGTTACGAGTTGATTCCCCCCCTGTCTGTGTGGGTCAGAGTGACCCCGGCAGCCTTAGCAAGGTGTATGTCGTAAGCCTCCTACCCCTGTCTGGGCCGGGTCATAGTGACCCCGGCCAGCGTTACGAGTTGATTCCCCCCCTGTCTGTGTGGGTCAGAGTGACCCCGGCAGCGTTAGCAAGGTTTATGTTGTAACCCTCCTACCACTGTCTGGTCTGGGTCAGAGTAACCCTGGCCCTGTGTTACAAGTTGTTCCCCTGTGTCTGGGCCGGGTCAGAGTGACCCTGGCACCACTTGTCCACAAGAACTCAGTGCAAGACCTCGTTGCAATCACACGGGGAGGCCTGCCAAGCGTACCGGAGGGGCGAAGGGTCCGAAGGAGCAGACAGGGCCGACCGCTCGCGCGCCTCGTCCGTTCGCGTGCCTCGTCCTATTCACGTGGCCACTGTAAGGCCGCCGTAGAGAGGCTACTAATATTGTCAGGAAGAAGAAGAAGGAAGAAGAAGGAAGAAGAAGGAAGAAGAAGAAGACGAGGACAACGACGAGGAGGAATACGACCCCGCCGAGCGTGAGCCCTCCGCCTACGACTGTAAGCCGGCCGTACAGAGGCTACTAATATTGTCAGGAAGAAGAAGGAGAAGAAGAAGAAGGAGAAGAAGAAGGAAGAAGAAGAAGAAGCAGAAGAAGATGAGGACTATGATGAGGACGATGATGAGGAGGAATACGACCCCGCCGAGCGCGAGCCCTCCGCCTACGACGCCTCGCAGTCCTTGTTTGAGCGCGGCTCAGGTCCTGGAACAGATATCCTCCAGTGTCGACCAAGAAGACGAGGAAGACTACATGGAATCCGAAGAGGAGGACGTTTCGGAAGATGAAGACGGTGAGGAATACAACCCCGAGCGTGATGCGGACGACTACGACGACGACGACGACGACTCGGCCTCACGGTCGTGCTCCTCTTCGGAGGAAGAGCGAGAGGGAGAGCGAGACACGGCCGCTGCCCGAGAGCGAGACACAGCCAGAGAGCCAGAGCGAGACAGAGAGGACGCGGCGGCAGCCGCCCGAGCCCAAAGGGAGACGTTGCTGTCAAAGAACGGCAAAATCAAATGGTCCTCCGTGGCCTATCGCGGCCCGGACCGGCCCCGCGCCATCCGCCGCCCCGGCTCCGTCGTGACGCCGGGCCCCACGGCCTACGCCGCGTCGCGAGCGCTCGACATCGAGTCCGCCTTCCGGCTGTTTGTCACACCGGCGATAGAAAGGATCATTGTGGACATGACAAATCTGCAGGGGGTGAGAAAATACGGCGACGGCTGGCGACCCATGGACTCCACCGACCTGCGCGCCTACGTAGGGCTGCTGATCCTAGCCGGCGTCTACAGGTCCCGAGGCGAGGCCGCGGCCAGCCTGTGGGACGCCGAGAGCGGCAGGACCGTGTTCCGCGCCACCATGCCGCTCAAGGTGTTTCACAAGTACTCGAGGCTGCTGCGATTCGACGACCGCCAGTCGAGACCCGCCAGACTCGCCACCGACAGACTGGCGGCCATAAGAGAGGTATGGGACCTGTGGGAGGAGCGGCTGCCGGCCCTCTACAACCCGGGGCCCGACCTGACGGTGGACGAACAACTGGTCCCGTTCAGAGGTACCGTCTATGTATCTGTGTATGTGCGTGTAGCATAGAGAGGTAGCACTAGTAGCGTGGGCAGTAGTAGCAATGGGCAGTAGTAGCAATCCGCAGTAGTAGCAATGGGCAGTAGTGGCGGCGGCGGCGGCGGCGGCGGCGGCTCCGTGCTTCTACACCTACATCGCTTGCTGTTTGGGGTTTTAGGCTGGGTTTCTGTACAGCACTTTTGAGATATCAGCTGATGTACGAAGGGCTATATAAATAAATTTGATTTGATTTGATTTGTGTAACATAAACGCAGTGTCCCCGCTTTAACGATGACGCTGCTAATCTCCTCTCCCCTCCCTTTCCCCACCGAAAGGACGCTGTCCTTTCCGACAGTACATTCCCAGCAAGCCGGCCAAATACGGCATCAAGTCGTGGGTGGCCTGCGACGCCAAGTCCAGCTACGCTTGGAAGATGCAAGTCTACACCGGCAAGGCGGCCGGCGGAGGCCCCGAGAAGAACCAGGGCGCCCGCGTCGTCCTCGATCTGACCGAGGGACTGCCGGGCGGTCACAACGTCACGTGTGACAATTTCTTCACCTCCTACGAACTGGGCCAGCGGCTCCTCGAGAGGAACCTCACCATGGTGGGCACGGTGAGAAAGAACAAGGCCGAGCTCCCGCCCGCGCTGCTCCAGTCAAAGGGCAGACAGGTCCTGTCCTCCAGGTTCGCCTTCACGCCCACCGCCACTCTAGTGTCCTACCTGGCAAAGAGAAATAAGAACGTGCTACTTCTGAGCACGCTGCACGCGGAGCCCGACGTTAGCGATCGCCGCGACCGGAAGCCGGCCCTCATCCTAGACTACAACTGCAACAAGGGCGGCGTGGACAACCTAGACAAGGTGGTCGGGACCTACAGCTGCAGACGGATGACCGCCCGCTGGCCCCTGGTCATCTTCCACAACATCCTCGACGTGTCCTCCTACAACGCCTTTGTCATATGGCGAGAGATCAAGCCCGACTGGATGCCTGGGAAGCGGAACAAGAGGAGGTGTTCCTGGAGCAGCTCGGAAAGGCACTCGTGAAGCCCTTGATACAAAGAAGGCAGCGGCTCCCCCGCACCCAAGCCGCGTCCGCACTTGTCAAAGTCCTACAGAGTGCCACCGCCGAGGCTCGTCCGCCAGCCCGGGAGCAAGCCGCTGGCCCGGCCGCCGCCGCCCCAGCCGCCCGCCGGTGGCGAGTAAGAGGAAGAGGTGTCAGCTCTGCCCACCCAAGAAGGATGCCAAGACCTACACCGCGTGCTGCAGGTGTAACAAATACATCTGCAAAGGCTGTTCACACGCATACTGTCAAACTTGTGCCCACTGGGCCTTTAGCCAAGACGGGACAGGGTGACCCGGGGGGGACACTGTGTGCTAGGCATAATAGGAGGACAACGGGAGGGATAATTATTATGTAACAACAACCATACCCAAAAGCCACAATATCCACAAACAAGGGAAGGTAGTGTAGTAGTAGGGGGGGCGTTTTTAGAATCAATACCCAAACTCACAAGGGGCCCAAGGGCAGTACGGGGGACAGCCTGCCACTTCGCACACAGGGCCCTTGCCCGAATGTTGAATCTGTGAGTGTCAACCACAACCTCTCAGTTATCCAAAACTTGATGTTGTATCCTGTCCGTGGAATTTGGAGGCTGTGACAATAGATCCAGCTATCAGTAGTGTAGCAAACCACGTATCAGTTATCCAACAGTTGATGTTCTAGCCAACGTACTAATACAGGGAAGTACTTATAAGTCCGTTTGGGTTGTTACAAGAGTTTACATTTATCAACACTGGGGAAGCTATAACAAGTACGACTATTATGGGTAACCTGTTCATATTCGTTGCAACAATCCACTTGTCTCTATGTGTGCATCTGTACGAAAAGCACAGTGCAATCAGTGATGGACCTGTGCTTGAAGAAGAGTACCTGGGTGTGGATGGGGGACTTGACCTTGACGGAGAATATCGTGGTATGGATGGGGGACCTGAGTTTGACGGAGAAAATGGGGTTGTGAACGGAGGCCCTGAGTTTGTGAACGGAGGCCCTGAGTTTGACAGACCCGGATTACAAGGGAGATCTAGAGTGGCCCGCTCTATCCAAGGTGGTTCGGATGACCACTCTATGCCTGACCTCATTGGGGTAGAGAAAGGTTATTGCTACAGGAACATTTGTAGGCAATTTGACATCTGGAACGTTACTTACCGAGTGACATTGATGAAACAATACCAAGTGTATAAACTTGATGGTAAATGTCTGCCTATCACTCTAGTGCACTACTACGGAAAAGGAAAGCCTGACGTCTCAGTGTTCTCTGTGGTGTTTAACTGGAAGACAACGTCTATTCACTCTCTAATGCCTAGCGGATCACAATACAAGGCAGGTGTACAGATCTTGTTGAACTGTGCATCTGGAAGAGACATGGATGGGCCCGGAACAGCCGTGGTAGATCGGCCTTACTACGCAGCCTGTCCTGTGGACTGTACCGGATACAACGTGAACACTGGTGCCAGACTACATTCCCTGGGTCTCAGTGTACTGAAGACTGAAGGTGTGAGGATGATGGACCCGGCTTCGGTCTCACTGAATCTGACACTGCTCCGAGAAAGTATGGGGGAGATGTAATTATCAGTTGAAATGTTATATTGTATTAATTTGGTACTATGGTGATGTGGACCTCTTTTATCAATAAAGTACAGTGGTTACACTTGACAGTTGCTTGTCTGAGCATACTTTATTTTTACTTGCATTCAACAGCATTATAAACTATAACATGGCTACCCAAGCCCTCACAGTGAACAAGCCTGGAAGCCTTATGGGCTCCTGTGGCTTCTGTCAAGCTCTGTGTAATTGATGACGCTTTCCTTAGGCCCGCCCTATCATGACTCAGTCTGCAGAGCTGTGGGTCTCTGACAATAGGGGCCAAAGCGATATATTAATGACTATACGGATGTCTCTCAAGAAGCAGAAAAGAGTGTATAATGGCACATGGGAAATCAGAGTCTTGCTATACACTCAGATATTGTAATACAGCAAATGACAATGACAGTAGCGACGACTCAGACATTGACTTTGTTAGTGGCAGCACATGCAGAGAGCTGCAGTTCAACCCTGTTACAGTTGAAGATGCCCAGTTGCTGTGCACTAGGCTGAAGGTGCAGTGCAAGAAGAGGTCTCTCAGTCATACTGCGTCTGGTGTGTTAGGTGCTCCGTGTAAGAATGTGAAAATAAAAGGTGACGGAAATTGTTTCTTCAGAGCGGTCAGTGAAGCACTATGCGGTACAGAGGAGTACCATGAGCCAATTCGAAATGCTGTGGTGCAGCAGCTACAGAGCAAACAGCATACGTATAGGACCATCCTGAGAGTGTGTTACCGTTCAGTGTCAGAGTACATTACGAAATCTAAAATGGACTGTCTAGGTAGTTGGGCGACCGAAGTGGAGATTCAAGCTGCAGCAGACATGTTGGGTGTGAGCATATATACATACTATACCAACCGTTGGATTGAATACAGATCTAACGGTTTACAGGTCTCTAGGCAGGGTATATATTTGGAGAATAGTCAGAACCATTATGAGACAGTTGTTTGTGTCAAGAGGCCTCAGACTCACTCTTGTTACGGTTACTGCCAGGGTTATGAGATTGGGAACAGCCATATACCACAAGCAGTTAGGTCCTCAGGCTCCAAATCATCTGATTCCGAAAGCAGTTCGGGAGCGGCCATGTCAAGTGACTACGAGGATTGGATGTGTGATGATTATCAGGACTATTGTCAAGAGGACTATACACATATCCGAAATACTCCCGGTGCTGACATGGAGGATACCAGAGACGAGGAGGCTGAAACTAGTCCCCATTATCGTTCAACCGATAGTCTTGTGGACTACGACATTTACGATTCCGAGGACTCAGACTACGAGGTCCACATCCAAGACGTCGACAGTGAACATCTCTACTGTGAACAGGTTGACGACGAAGAGGTGGTCTACTGTGAAGAGGTCTGTGGTGAAGAGGTTGACACCGGCGCTGTCATGGAATGTGAAGAAGTGGATGATGACGAGTTGGTGGACTGTGACGCCGTGTACGATGAAGAGGTTTACGATGACGAGGTGGTGGACGGTGAAGACGTGTACGATGAAGAGGTTGACGATGACGAGGTGGTGGACAGCAATGAAGGCTACAACGAAGAGGGTGGCGAGGTACAGGTTTGCTGTGAAGATGGTCACGACTCGCTTCCAGCTGTGGAAGATTTGAGAAAGCAACATTCGATGGAAAGCATGCTTAGCTGGTCTATACTGAACAAATCATGGCATTCCTTCCTAGAATGGCTGGGGGAGCGCTGGTGGGGATCAGTCTCTGAAGAGCAGATTGTCACATTCATGGATACAGCTAACAGTCGCAAAGGGGACATTGTCGTCGCAGCACACTTTGGTGGCATGCAAGGAGGAGTGTGTTCGATTATGGTGAAGACACAGGATTCAGTCAGGACCTTTACTGTTGTTATTAGTCGAGGCAGGTACATCTGTACCGATATGGTACAAGGTCTATTTTCAACTCCTATTGACATTATGAAAGTTCTGGTGCGTAAACTGGGCGAAGGACACTTGCTACGTAGACCCAGGTGGATGGCTCATAACCCCAAATGCTTTGCTATGACACAAATAGTGGACGAGCTGTGTTTTATTGTAGAGCTGATAAAAGGCTCATGGTGGGGAACTGCCTTCCTCAGTTTGGAAATGTCCCCACCACATGGTAAAGTGATAGAGCTTCTACGAATGAGGACAAACATACACACCAACCCAGCTGCCGCAATCCATTATATGAATGAGGACAGTTTGGGATACCTGTTTGATATTGTAACTGCCAAGGGAAAGAGATTCAAGGTGACGTTTGATAACTTGGGGTTTACGATTGGGACAGGTGCACGCTTTCCAGATATCACATCTATTCTTTCCCGCATCTGCTGCCTTGAAGATGCAACCTTTGTAGCCCGACCAAAGAACCACATCTTTGGGGATGAAGGCCTGGAACGTCACCCAGGTGTCACAGATGCCAGACACACTGTCTAGAGTAGGAAAGATATAGGTGGAGAGCACATGTAATCACTGTCATGTAGCTTGGTAAATGTGCCATTACAAAGTGCTTGTGGTGTATTATTCAATGTCCATATATTTCTGTGAATAAAGACAATACTATCCTGAGCATGAATACCAGGTCGCATTTATTTACAGAGTACATAACATTTACATACATCCATACCAAAAGTAGGACATAGTGGCAGCTCAAAAATGAATAAAATGGGTTCAGTGTAGTTAGGTCTCAACACATTGCAACCTAGTCATCTCCATCCTCATCATCTCCATCCTCATCATCTCCATCCTCATCAGCTCCATCCTCATCAGCTCCATCCTCATCATCGGCCATATACTTGAGCAAAAGAGACATGACCACATTACCAACAAGTCATAGACACAAGCAAAAGTGTCATCACAGTATACACTACCATATCTACCATTTCATCTTCTGCATTGTTCAACTGGGGAAGAGGAGGTAATGCTAGGTGAGGTTGAGGCTGGTTGACGACTTCTCGGGGCAACAGTGGAGGAGCTTGATCCAAGACAAGGTTCCTAGGTCCCTCATCGTCAGACGATAGTATGTAATCATTCTCCTGAATGTGTATAAAAGACATGGGAAATGTATCACTTATACATGGTATACTTTACAACAGTGAATGAAAGGACATCAAACCGAGTACCTACAGAACGGTTCAGGATTATGGTAGATACCTGTGGAACAGAGATGAGTGTTAGAATCAGTACACGCTAAATGCCTATGATTAGCATGGTCTATGAAAGAGGTGGCTATAGAGTATGATATAACATGTGTGTATCTTACCGGGCTCAGCTCGCTATTGTCAGTTTCTATACCACTCTCCTCTGACATGATCAGAGGTCGGAAATGCACAATTGCCTGAGGTAAGGAGATATAGTTCCATGATTAGCTGGTAAATGCGACAGTTGCAGTAGGTGTCACAGTGAAACACCTTTTCATGAGTGGGTTAAGTTATGGGTTAGGTGTGGTTGTACAGAGGTGAAAGCTGTTCATAAGGCTGCATGTGATCATAATCATGATGAGCAACTAGCCAGGTCTCTAGCAACAACAGTTAGAAAACATAAGGCCCTTTCCATAATCCAACCTAGGGTGTTTAGTAACTCATCTACCACTCATCATAAGGTGGCTGTTGTATACACACAGGCTAACTTTCTCTGACATTCAGTCTGTTTATCTTCCCGTCACCTGGGCAACGTCTCTACTTGTTTATCCAGCCCTGGGCACTCATCCAACCTTTTCTGGGCACTCGTCCAACCTGGGCACTCGTCCACCTCTCTGTGTTTACCTACCGAGTATTACAGGGAGGCAGTTAAATAGCAAGGTCTGTTCTTAGGATCTCAAAACAGTTTGCCTGTCTCAGCACTGGGGAAGAAATATCAAGTGTGTATTCGAAATGACTGGGATGGAAGTGACCTATGGAAACTGGCCTCTATTGGACAGATCATGGCTTTCATTTGTAGAGTCACTGGGTGACCACTGGTGGGGTTCCGTATCTGAGGTACAAATGATATCTTTCCTCAATAGACCCGAGGTGAAGGTGGGAGCTTTTGCCATAGCGGACTACCGTGGAGCGGAGGCCGGAGGAGTGTGTTCATGTATGATGAAAACAGGGGATTATGGCATTATCTCATTCGCCATATATGTCACTGGAGGCCGTTACAAATGCACCGACTTCCTACAGTGGGAATACAGTCAACCAGCAAAAATTATAGAAGACATGATTGCAAAATACCCAGGAGGTTACCTGATGGCTAGACCTAGAACCATACCTGGTGGTCAAAGCAAGGGGACTTGCATACGTGTAGTGGAAGAGATGCATACTATGATACAGTTACTGAAGAGTGCATGGTGGGGACTGTCTCTTGGGCAGTCGCCAAATGGTAGGTCCCCAGGGTCATGTGAGCACACTGCCTTGTTAAACAGTCTAAAGAGTATGCAAAGTGAAAACATCAACCCTGCTGCTGCAATATGTTACATGGATGAACACCGCTCTGGATACCTCTTTGACATTGTAAGAGGGAAAGGAAAGTCATACAAGGTCATGTTCGATAGGTCTGGCTTTCGATGTGGGACCAATCTACACTTCTCCACCATACGAGAGTTGCTTGACTACATGAGAAGGGCTAGGAATGTAACTTTTGTGCCACGAGTTCTATATGTGGCTGGTAAACGTGACACTTGCAGTAGGTGTCACGGTCAACCGACATTCCCATGATGGGTTACGGTTAGGCATAGGCATTGTGGCTGTGTAAGCTGTTCAGAGAGCTACATCTCAGCATCATCCTGAGGAGCCACTAGCCACCTCCCTAGCAACAACAGTTATAAACATGAGGCACTTTCCCTGGGGTTATTGACTGTTTGCGGGTTGTGATATGCTTCCAATTCCCTGGTACTTATCATTGCTTTTTTCAAAAGAACTATCATACCATTTACACACATATAGCGAAATAGGTACGGGTTTGGACAATGGCCTATGTAAACGGAAGACAATTCGATTCAATCCGTGTCTCTTACCGAAATGAATATGGCAACTGGCCTCTATTGAACAGATCGTGGCTTCCACTGTTAGAATCTCTGGGTGAGAAGTGGTGGGGTTCCGTCTCCGAAGAGCAGCTAATATCATACCTAAATAGACCCGATGTTACTGTAGGAGCTATTGCCATCGCGGCCTACGTTGGTGACATGCCCGGAGGTGTGTGTTCAGGTATGGTGAAGAGCCCCGACAATAGCCTCATCCCATTTGCTATATATCACCCGAGGCTATTACAAATGCACAGACTTTGTAGACTGGGACAGCGGTGATCCTGCTGCGATGATAGAGGATGTGATTAAAGCAGTCCCAGAAGGTTACTTGATGGCTAGACCGGGAGACATACCCGATGGGCCGAACAATTCGGCTGGCACACTTGCGGTGGAAGGCATGCGTTACATGAAACAGCAACTAAAGCATGCATGGTGGGGACTTCTAACGGGCAGTTCCCCAGGGTCATACAAGCACATTGAAGTGATACAGGACCTACAAAAAATGGAAGAGGAACACCCCAATCCGGCTGCAGCAATCTGTCATATGGACGACAACGACATTGGATACCTCTTCGAACTTGTAACCGCTAACGGCAACTCATACAAGGTAACATTTGATAAGTACGGGTTTGTGCTTGTAAAAGATGTAGTAGTCAACAATGTGATTGACACAGCATTACACTTCGACACCATGGCACGTTTGCTGGACTATATGAGCAAGGTTGAAAAGGTGACCTTTGTACCAAGACCCTCTCCTACACTGCAAGAGCTCTGCAGGACCAGGATGGTGAAAAATGTAGCAGGACCGATCAGGAGACAATGGGAGATGGAAACTCCACCCCATCTCAAACACTTCATGCAGTCCGGTCCATATGCAAAGAGATAGAGGACATGAACATTGAACTCCTGCATCTCAATGAATATCAGGCAGTATATGTGTGTCATTATACTATACCATTATGTGTCCTTGGTTTGACGTGACAGCAATAAAGTGAATCACCAGTCATTTCAGAGCCTTGTTTGTTTTTTATTCACATAGATTACAAAGAGAAGTCACATTACCACCACACATGTTCCACCCAGAGATTATGGCTGTATCCAGCCAGGCTCACTGTCTCCACCCCTGTCAGGGTTATCAACCCTTCCCCCAGTCTTACAACTATGTTTTTTTATTTAGCCCTGGGCACTCAGCCAAGTGTGTCTGGTCTCCAGTCTTCCAAATGTAATTGTTTATCTAGCCCTGGGCACTCAGCCAAGCCTGTAGTAGGTGTGTACCCAACCTTATTACAGGGAAATGATTAAATAGCAAGGTCTGTTCTTTGGCTCTTACAACATTCGGCCTGTCTCAACACTGGGGAAGAAGTATCAAGTCTATTCAAAACCAGGCAATTGGCCTTTATTGGACAGAACATGGAGTTCATTAATGATCAGTCAGAGATGTGTGTTGCTTTTTATTCATAGGAAACATTACTGCATAACATAGTGCACCTGCACCTGCACATATCACACCAGTGTTGTTAGTCCATATATGTCACCCCATAGTAAAACTTATACCAATCTTTTAAGGACATATGGTTATTCAACATAAACTTCAACTGGGTTCTCCTGATCAACACCTCGGTGCTTAACTGTGTGACAGTAGCAAGACTGTCAATGTCTTCTTCCTCACATCCCTCCCCAAGCCTCAGCCCATGGATGAGTTTGGTGTATATGTCCCAGAGTGTTGTTCCATAGAGTATGGTGATTGAGAGATGGCCAGTGATTTCACCTATGTTATCAGAGGGGCTCTGGATCAAGACTTTGATGTGAGGCCTATTTTCGTCTACAATGGCAATGTTGTCCGCGTACTCACTCATGGTCTGGTACAGTGCGGTGACGTATTTCATCACAGCATATGGGATGACAATGCCTCCCCCATACATGTGTCTAGGAGGGAAAGATGTACAGTCAAGGTCTTGGAAGGCTCGAGGGGTTGCCATTGCCATCTCCTGAGTGACTCTGTGGAGAATTCCAAGGTCGTCAAGGGAGGCAGATCGCCAAAGAGCTAGGACATTTCTGAGAGCATCATAGTCCTTGTCAGTGCTGAGTTGATGGCAAGGTATGCACACGTAGCTGTCTGCACACTGGGGGAAAGAAAAGGATGCTATTCCACTGGGTCCCCTGGTAATGCTGACAAAGCCTTTTGCCGAACACAGGCCGCATATGAATTGAAACTCCCCTCGGGTAGAAGCGACCAGAACGTCTAAAGCTCCTTTCGCTCTGTCCGAGGCCCAAAGACTGTTTGACATCATGAAGGCTAAGACATTGATGAGAGCTGCCTGTTGTCGTCATCATAGACAGATAGGGTTCGATTGAAAGGCACTGTGTCAGTGCCAGCTATCTTGATACAGGAGCCACCGTTAATGTCAACGTTCCACTGGGATGAAAGTTTAGATGGATCATTAGTCAGGATCCTTGTCTTGTTGTCATTGAGGACAGTGAACTTGACTGGTATTTTGTCCAAGGTGCCTTGCTTGTATGCGGTAACTGTCATGTTGTCAATGATGAACAGAGGCTGCAGTCTCCAAAGGGTATGAGCCCTTGCAATGTCAATCTTGAACATGGTAGGCTGATGTGCTTCACTGACCTTGTTCATTGTTTGGGTGAACACATACTCTTCTGACTGAAAGACATCTTTACCCGTACTTGGGATGCTAAAGGTATACTATCACCGGTCTGTACTCAGTGCATGTATACAAAATGGTATATACAGTGCTTTTCGTCTCCATCTACGTTCAGGCAAATGTTGAATAGTGTCACCGTTGCCAGGCCGGGTCAGGATCACGAGAGCCACCGTCTTTCATTGACACACCGTCCTATCCTTCTCTTCTTGTCTTCACCGTAGACACGCTGGATAAGCCTGTGACCGGGGATATTGTTGGTGAACAGGTCCTTGTAGAAGTTTTTACAACCGGTGCACTGATACGTAACCACCCTGCAGTCAGAGGAAGGACGTATCCTCTTTCCGAGCGTGGCCCGGACAGGGGTGATCCACTTTTTCTCCTTAAAGGTCTCGATCCAGGTTCTCATGACTTTTGCGTCGGCGCAACAGTACGGCATGATGCAAAGAACAGATTCTGGGTACATAACAGGCCCAGAGCTGAACGCGTCAGGGGTCTGTATCTGCAACATGAGTACAGTCTGATACAGAAGGCTGCCAGGTCAACTAGAGTCCTCTCGCACAGCTCGCTTCTCACTATGGAAAGCCTACCAGTAGTAGAGTAGGTGATCCCAGCGTCTTGCAACATGACAATCGGCAACGAAAGCAAGATGGAGGCGTCAGAGCAAGAGTCGTTGTCGACAAGGGACAGTATGCCTTCCGATATGGCTTCCGTGAGCCTTTTCCCGAGCGAGGCGCTTAGGTTCCTGTAGACATCACGGGGCTTGTAGGGACATGTCCTTGGTGATCACATTGCTGCAGACCTCGAGTTTCTCACCGGGCAGACGCGCCACAGTTTCCCTGTTCATCTTAGGTGCTCCAACTCACTACTACCGCAGACGGGTATCATGTGTTCAGGGCAGTTGTTCATTACCGTGTGAAAGCCATGGTTGCCCTCTTCAACCTCTGTCTGACTGAGGAGATTGAGGTGAGCAAGTGCTCTTTGCAATCATCCAGGCTGTGGGAGCCAAGAGCAGAACTGTACATGTAGCGGGGTAAGCAGTAGTCTATAATGCAGTGAGCTAAAAGCTTTCCAGAGCGGTTCACCAAGGTACAGTCTGCATAGTGAGCTATCAGCACCTGGAGTTGGCGAAACAATTTGTTGAAAGGCTGGTAGGGGTGTGAAATGATCTCTGTGTAAGACGATGATGAATCGTTTGGAGTTAGGGTTCTGGGGGCCGGGGTGTGATGCTCCTCCGTGTTGTCATCTCTAACGGGATTGGACCCGTGTTCATTATCACCGTCAGACACCTCGCTTGTGTAGGAACACTTGGCCTCGCATATGAGCGATCCACCGAACATGGCCGTGATACACCCTGTGTTAGCCTGGAGGTTCAAGGGGTATCTGTAGAAGGCTGCTTCGCAAGGGTTACACTTGTGATACTCTGGGCATTCGACTGGCTTGACAGAGAGTCCTGTAATGTGCTGTAGCCACGTCTTCACAGTTTCTAGGTAGGTCGTTTTAACACTGGAGTTGGCTACCTTCAAGCGATCCAGTGTTTGTTGACTAAAGTGCTTGTTCTTTGATGATTTGATGAGACTGCTCCAAGGAAAGAACCCTGCTGCCATCTTGGACGCGATGAGTTGGGACGCTTTTGCACGCTAGCAGGTCTCTGAGGATGGCTTCCTTGCGCGGAGAACATGTGGTTCATGCAGTATTTCCAATCCTTGTACAGCGTTCTCACTGTGATGGTGTCGTTCGACGCAGACTCGTAGCCCTGTATGGGAACCAGTGTCGTAGAGACCGCAGAGAACCCAGAGTCCAGCTTCAACGTTATAACATCGTCCACTCTGTAAGAGGTGAGGAAGGAGCTAGCTCGATGTAAGTCTAACCACTGCCCGAGATAGTCCAGGATCGGTTCCCTCTCCAGGTATAAGATTACATCTCCAGCCTTGAGCTGGTGCCAGGGAGAGGTTGAAAGCAGGATAACACGTCAGTCTCCAGTTTGACACAGTCTCCCCTCATGACGCAGGATATGAAGGTGTCCGTCACCGCAGAATCACAAGGGGGAGCGCATACTTTTGAAGGCCGACAGGCCCCTGACCTTTACGGAGATCGAAGACAGATCACCCTTGTCGTCTAGGTTGTGACTGAGAGCCACGTAGGTCTTCTTAGCTACGTGACAGTAGACCGAGCAACTGTTTTCATACTCCAGCTTGACTCTACTGTCTTTAACGAAGGGCCCTGGACATCCGCAACTTCTTCGGACCAGGGACCTCTTGCCACAAAGACGGGATATCCTTCCTTGGTGAATGTTCCTTTGGGGTCTCTGACTACATTTCGGTGTGTGTTACCTCTGCCTATCACGTACATCCTCTCGAGAGTGTCCTCCACCAAGGCCGTGTGCACGTAGTCCAGAAAGGCAGGCACCTGGGCACCAGCCCTCTTAAACATGTCACCCACAGCCGTCCGGGCCTTACAGGCAAAGCTCTCGAGTAGTTTCATGTCAGTGTCCCCGGACCGGGGCGTATCTGTTCTGTGCACGACTACATCAGACACGTCCCTTTCGGGGATGTCCGGGGACCGTATCCAACTGAGACCATGACACTGTCAGTGTCTCCGTAGACAACAGGGCAGCTGTGCTGGTAGAACGTAGACACACAGTGTTTACAACGGCAATCTGTTGCCTGCCGTGGCCAGATATGAGAGGCCCGCAGGGACGAGGAGCGGTTCCGTAGAAGGAGTTGGCTAGGACTTTACACTCTCCCTCCTGGAGCTTGTAGTAGACCCGCTCGGCCTCGCTGATGTCAGGGTTCTTGAGTTTCCTCTTGAACTCAGCTCGCTGGTTGAGATAGTACTCTACAGAGGAAGAGAATATGCCCGGGGCACGGATAAAGCAGCCTTGGGTGTGGTCGTACTTGAGAATGAGCGATGCGTACTGAAACCCCTCGGCCTCCCAGTTGTAACACACCCAACCTGATAGATCGTGGGGAAAGTCAACGGGAGGCCAGGGGATGGTGGTCTCAGGTGAGATGTTGAGAGCGCACATGATCGAGGGGTACATACTGGAGAAGTCAAAGGACAGCTCCAGACCCATGCCTGGCCCCGAGTAGTGTAGGCCAGTGAGTGGGTCACACACAGATCCTCCCTTCCACATGTCACTGTCACCATTGTCTGAGGCGAGATTAGGATCCCATCGCAGTCCGGCTGTTCAATTCCATGCCCAGGGGTCCCGCTTTCACTCTGAGGGTATCGAGTGTAAACTTGAGCTGGGGGATCTGAACCGAGTGAATGCTCTGCACAAAGCCGCAAAAGTTATCCCCTCTTCCGTGTACCACCACGTCTATATTGAGTGTGGCCCTACATCGATGAAACAGAGCTGATACTGGGTTGAGAACTTTAGCCAGCCTGGCGCACAGCTGTGAGTCGACCAAGTTGTAGAGGAGCACGGCAAATAGACTCCTACCTCCGAGTCTGATCATCTCGTCCATGCTAGAGTAACCCACGTCCGCTAGCTTGCAAAGCTTTCTGGTGTCCTTTGGGGCCTTTCTGTGTAGCTTCCTGACCTTGGAGATGACAAAGGGTGCCACGTCGTTCAACTTCATGCTGGTACACGCAAACTTTATATCTCTGGTCCCCGCCATCCTGTACAGATCTATGATGTTCATACCGCAGCTGTTCATCTTGAAGTGGCCCAGCTTGGCCTTCTCTTTGTTGAACGTTTGGATGTGCACAGATATCAGTTGGAGCTTGTACTCGGTCAAGGTTCCGTTGAGCAACACAGAGCCTACGCTCTTCAGCATCTCCTTGTACATATCAAGGTAACGTACGTTTTCAAACTGGAAGAACGGTACCATGTCATGGGCCAGGGCCTTGGTGACAAAGAGGCCGTACCAGGCTCGCAATAGCGAGGCTCCTCGTTCCTGGGTAACGGCGTCTCGGAACTTGGTGTAATTCGATTGAGTGTAAAAATGCACACGCTGCTCGATCACTCTCACATCGAATTCGGCGTTGAACACGTACAGCAGTTCTATGCCGTACTTGTACAGCAGTTGGATCATCTTCTCCAGGACTGCGACTTCTCCGGAGCACGGGTAAAACATAATCCTTGTGACATCGTCTATACCGGCACCCCTGGCTAGTTCGTGGTCAGCCTCTGGTTGATGGTTGTGTGTTACCTTACATTATTATAGACCAACTATCAGCTTCTTCCTGTGGTGGTCAGGTGAAGTCTGGGTATGTGGGAGTTGAGGATCACGAGAGAGATGCAGGTTATCTCGTGCTGCTGACCTGGCATGTCAGGCGATAGAGTAGGGATAGAGACGTGCTTACTATGTTTTGGCAATTGTGACCTGCCAGTGTTTAGCATGTGAACCAGCTTAGTCCTGTACTCTGTCATGCCCTCGACCGTACGCTCGGTGCAGTAGGGGAACCTGTAAGCGAATGAGTCGCATCTTAGGGACATATCTCGGTATGATTTGTCAAACACGGTCTCAATGTCCAGACACGCTGCCTTGTAGAAATAGGCCACGTGTTTACTGTCAAAGAGCTTAGTCTCAGCCTCAGACAGGTCGTGATCATAGATGAGTTCGGACACTGAGAGCACCTGGTTCAGCTTGTTTGCAGACATGAAATAGACCCTACCGAACATGACATTGGAGCACAAGGCAGGCGTGTTACCGTCTCGAGCAATGTAGTAGCCCTTGTCGGGGCAGAAGTCTCCAAAAGTGAGTGCTCCCCTTACAGATTCTACATACCTTTTGGCCAAGGATATACATTTAAGCGGGAAAACGAGAGCATTTACTTTCCGCTTAATGTCATCATGGAGAACGTGGACGTTCACTGGCTCAGCAGCAAAGTGTTTAGACCAATTTCTACCAACCAGCTCCCAGGTCTCTTCCTCGCCATCCTGATCGCGACCCAAGTCTAGGTCATAACCCACAACAGGAGCTATACCAGTAACTTTGAAGTGTACCGTAGTGTAGATTTTGATATCTCGAGCCTTGCACCACCAACCCTCTGCATAACAGCGCCTCCTCCTGTCTGTTAAAGAGGACAGACTTGATCATCACCCCTACCAGATTAGGTTCAAGGTCAGAGTTTACAACTCTACGCTCAGGGTAGATGTCAGGAAAGTAATCCACGAAAGGCACGGCTTTGTTCATGATTGTTACTCAAGAGACCTAGGGGACTTTATTTTACAGAGTGTACTCACATCTTTTCATAGAACTACTGTTCAGTGACAACCTGATACCCTTTGTATGGTATCAAGCATCCAACTGATGCTAAGATATCAAATGTTGACCTAAGGAGCATGTGGAGAGCAAAGGATGAAATATCTTAATCGAAACCAAGTACAGACCTACACAACCAGGGCTGAATTATCCGTTCAGGGCTGAATTATCCATTTGTGACCAAGTCTGAGGTGCCTGACCACGGCTGGCTCACCCGAGCAGAGCTGAGTTATCCATTTGTGACCAAGTCTGAGGTGCCTGACCACAGCTGGCTCATCCGAGCAGAGCTGAGTTATCCATTTGTGACCAAGTCTGAGGTGCCTGACCACGGCTGACTCATCCGAGCAGAGCTGAGTTATACATTTGTGACCAAGTCTGAGGTGCCTGACCACGACTGGCTCATCCGAGCAGAGCTGAGTTATCCATTTGTGACCAAGTCTGAGGTGCCTGACCACGGCTGGCTCATCCGAGCAGAGCTGAATTATCTGTCTCCAGTCACGTGCTCATGTATCCGAACAGGGCTGAGTTATCCATTTGTGACCAAGTCTGAGGTGCCCGACCACGGCTGGCTCATCCGAGCAGAGCTGAATTATCTGTCTCCAGTCACGTGCTCATGTATCCGAACAGGGCTGAGTTATCCATTTGTGACCAAGTCTGAGGTGCCCGACCACGGCTGGCTCATCCGAGCAGAGCTGAATTATCTGTCTCCAGTTACGTGCTCATGTATCCGAACAGGGCTGACTTATCCAAATACGAGACACTGACTTCTCTGTTCAGAGCTGAAGTGTCCGGTCCAGTCACGTGCTCATGTATCCAAACACGGCTGACTTATCCAAATACGAGACACTGACTTCTCTGTTCAGAGCTGAAGTGTCCGGTTCAGTCACGTGCTCATGTATCCAAACACGGCTGACTTATCCAACTCTGAGAAACTGACTTCACTGTTCAGAGCTGAAGTAACCTGTCAAGGACATGAGGTTTAGTGTAACATGTATGCCAAGGAGTTAGGAAGTAGGCTCTAGAGCTCTCAATTGTGTTAGACCAGAGAAGACAACACTATGAAAGCATGGCCACTAAGAAAAATACACCGGTGTCAACCTATTGTAATGTTTTGCCTCACAGACAAGCAAATACAGCTGTGTTAGAAACAGTGAAGGTGCCTTCAAATAGGAGAGCCTTCTTCTTAGCGGTTGACACTGACATACTACACGACAGGATATCAGATGAGCTGTCTTTCGGAGCGTTGTCACCAAAGGACAGAGCTACTTTCCAATTTCTCCTTTACCTGACATATTGCTGCAAAGGCGAGGTTCTCCAAGTAACTCTGGAGAACACAGATTTCTGCAGTATGTCACCACCTATCAGAGAGGATTTTGCTCAGGGGCGCCTATTCTGTTTTATCCTAGACATGAGTAAGGAGGAGCCATGTGAAACAAATACGCCATCGTCTAGCCTCGCTGTACAGTCCCAGTTAAGCACACTGGCCGCCTCTGGTGATACGGATGGGATGTGTCCAGTACCCAGTTGCTCAGTCTCATGAACATGAGTGTGAACATGGATGTGTTCAGAGGAGATGACGCCAGGTCTGACACCAATTACGACACGTCCCCACATCAAGCAACTGACAATGACATGACAGAAGCCTTTGAGGAGGCGTTCAACGCTTTCATGCGACTGCAATTGGTTAGGAAAAGGGCATCATCCATCAACAATGCTATGATAGTGATGAGAGACAGCAAGGGAGAGCTAGGCTCCATGTTCGACTGGGTGGATATCCGCAGTGATACACTGAATGCTACCAAGGTGGATAGGAAGAAGGTGAAGGAACTACAGGGTTCCATGTACACCCCAGCCTGTCAGTCAGGGAGGCAGGTGGTTTTTCTTACCAGAGTCTATAATGGACCTAAATCTCAATGTTCTGGAGACCTCCATAGGGAGGATCACAGACAGTACAAGCAAAGGTGAATCCAAGAACTTGTTCCTAGCAATCATGTCTAAACTGACGAGCATGCAATGGCTGAAACAGAAGGTTGTTGAAACGTGCTACAACTCAACCATTCCCGAGGATATGAGATTTGTGGAAAGACTGAAACGTTTCACGGTCGATCTCAACAGGTCCTCGGGAAGCATGGATGTTGACATCAGAGGTCTCTTGGTATTCAGGTACTCTGTGGAGAAACTCATTGACAGGGAGAGCCCGGACCTATTTCTCAACTCTCTGATCCACAGGCACATGCCCGTCACCAAGAGCCGCATTGCCAGGGTATTACGTGATGTAAAGAGTAGACGCAGAACTAAAGCTATCGCGTCTTTGCTGAAGAAAGGACAGTGTTATTGCAAGACAATGCTCACCAAGGACCACATTGGAGAGTGTAGCGGAGAGTGTCAGACCTCATATTCCTGTTTCTACAACGCCTCAGAGCATCACCCCTTCATTGTGAGTAAAGACGACCACAGCTACTACTTTGCGCACCTGTACCCTCATCTGGGAAAACTGGAGCGCCTCAGCAAGGAAATGAAAGTCAGGTACAGAGGCCGCAGACAGTTCGAGAGCATAGTGGATATGGTGTTCAATATCCTTGTCAGGCACCAGTTCAGTGAGAAAGACTCACTATACCAAGGTTTGACAGACGTGATAGACGACAACATGAGAAACTCGAGCTTGTCTCTCGGTCACGACCTCACCGAGATACACGAGTCGCTATACCTGGCGCCTGGCAATGACGATGACTATCCGGAGCATTCGGACCCTCTGAATCCGGTGAAAGTGTACGACCAAGCATTGGTGCGCTACTTGTTCTGTGACAGCCTTCAAGTGGGCAGGTTGTTTCAGGCGTCTACAACGTTCAATTACATTATCACCAACACCGCTCCCAGGTACACCATCGAACGGATTATGCTCTTAAACGTTACGGGTCCCGGTGAAGGTAAGAGTTACGCAAACAACGTGCTAAACTACCAGTTCAGGAAGGTAAAAGGCTGCATAGAGACTCTAACTTCTTTCACCCCGCAATCTTTCAAGTACAAGCAGAAGAGGAACTCGTGTGTAGTCATGATAGACGATGCTCATATATCACACGAGAAGAACTTGAAATCAGTCGACAAAGAGTCCAACGTGATCCCCAATACGTTCAAGAACCTGTTAGACACCAGCGTACTGGAGAGCGATGTGGTAACCAGAGACATGAGCAGCGGCAAGGTGGACACTGTGAAGTACCACGCTGTCCACAACTGCGGCTTTGTGTGGAACACCAACACAATGGGCTTTGTGAGCGACGCTTGGGCCGACCGGTGTCTGATCATGGAATCTGAGTTTCCCGAGCATGTAACTCGCACGCGTAGCACCAATCAGATACAGGACACAGTAGTCAAACTCAAGATGGACCGTATAGCTGCAGTGTGTCTGTATAGGCAGAACCTGATACAGTCAGCGACCATGATTGCAGAGTCCGAGATAATGCAGTTCGGTGTGAGGTTCGACACCAGCAGGGATGCATGCCTTGCAGCATTATACGATAGTCACATTGTGTGCACGGGAGTCGTCAGTCGGAGGGTTTCGTTCTGCATCAACCAGCTTGTGTTTGCTGAGGCCATGAAGTTGGCATGCCACTTTGTCTTTGACATATGGATCCCTCCGTGGACAGAGATTCCAGATGAGAAGGATTATCCCCACCTGAGGGGTTACATGAAGCAGATGAACAAGAACAGGCTGAAAGCTCTGAACCAGCTTTCCTTCGGACAGATCTGCCTAGAGACCAACGCTGTCTACAAGCTGTGCACTGCGGCCTGTCTTCCGGACATATGTCCCCGTGCGGTCGACATACAGGGTAACTTTGCCTGCAAGGTGCTAGGGTACATCTTAACCCAGATCCATGAGCAGCAGCTGAAGACTAGTTTGAAAAATGGACACCTGTCCATTTTGGGTATAGATGCCATGTTTTTTTCTGATAAAGAGATCAAGGGTGGCAACGATGTTGCGAACGGGATGCTTTTGCTGTGCTCCACATGCAAGGTCCCGGCTCGGCAGGGTACGAACTCTGCTATAACAACTTACAAGCTGTGTACGTACAGATACGCCACAAACCACAATGCTCCGCATATCAGGAGAGGAGCCTCTAATCATTGCAAGAAAGTAGGTTCTGTCACAGTTCCACTTGAAGCGGTATATGATATCCTTGCCCTATACGCTCCAAGGTCTCACTCAGGCTTTTGGGATCAGTTGGGTGAAGCTATGGTGGAGGCTTACGAGAAAGGACACTTCCAGGACGTGAATGCTTTTGGGCAGTTTGCCAATGAAAGCAGTGAAGATCAGCCGCCTATGCCAAGATTGATATTCACCTTGGACTTCAACAAGGATCCGCTGCGGTCCCTAATACTGGAAGCCACGGCTGCAATAGAACCACTAAACGAACTCACTTTCAACAAGTGCGTGCTGGGAGGGGAGACTTTCCAGTGCTCTGCTCCCTTGTATTATGGGGGGGTTGTCAGAAAGGCAATGTCGCCGAATGCACCTAAGGAAGCCTATGATAAAAGACACCTGAAAGAATCTAGACTAGGCCTGAGAGGCACCTTTCACGGACCCAGACTGAGCGTTTACTCAGCGGAGTACTCTGGTGTACCCGTGAAAAACGTTAGCTCGTTTTGCACCACACGGACCGTGTATCACCAGGAAAAGATACTGTTGAGAGTCAACCGAGACACTCGCGGTCACTTAGCTGAGTTAGAGGAGGATTGGGAGTGGAAGGACGCGACCGACGTGTTCAACAAGGTTCACGGCACTGACGTGTTCTCGGTTGAGATGTTGAAACGGGACTACGCTGCGACAATGGTGGATGTAAAGGGAGAGTTGATAACTGCAAGGCCTTGGCATTCCCGGAAACTCTGTGCCATGACAACTGGACTGCTCGAGGCAAACGGGCGCTCAGCACTTGCCCTGAGAAAGGGTATGAGGCCTGCTAGTGACACACAAGAATGTAGGACTCAGAAGCAACGTCTAGATCAAGTACCCAGGACAAGTAGCAAGGGACATAAAAGGACTAATAATGATCACCAGCCCAGAGGCTCTGTGGAAAGGCTGAGAGTGGAAAAAAGAAAACGCCCCAGGTTCGAGGGTGTAGACAACAGCTGAGACTAATGTGAGAGCAGATGCCCATATAAATTGGTAGACCCTGAATGGTTGTTGTGACATATAACAAAGACCATGTAAATAACACCATGTAAATAAAGTGTACATGCAACCCAGTAACCTCTGTATAATGATTATGTTATTATATCACCCTCTTTGATATGATATGGCAAATGTCCTTTATGGGTATGACAGATTATGACTGGATGAAGAGATCACACGTTGGACAACTGTTTACTTTGCTTTCATTTATCATGTGTCATAAGCAGTGACATTAGGTACAAAAGGGTCTACATCTCAGACGTATTCAGTCATTGACTGCAGGCACATAGACTTGTTCACACATACAACCAACGACAACCTGGTTAATTGTAAAGCTATCTATATCAGTCCACAGTGTTCACAGTGAACCTTATGCTCTCTAAGTTACATTTCCATAAAGTCATACTATTTTACAATACGTTACAGACTACGTTGGACTGTGCATCATACATCATGTATTCTCGGTCTAGATCTCTTCAACAGCACCGACGAGAGAGGCGAGAGAGGCAGCAGAGGCGGGAGAAGGTTAAGCTCAACCCTCTAGTTAGTAAGTGCCTCAGTGTCATGGGAATGTCCCGCTTTGCCATGTCGTTTGAGAACACGAGTTTCATCCAGTTCATCCGCATGCCTGTGGATCAGTACAGGGTGTACGGGGATGATTTTGTCAGCTCTTACACAGCACTACTCGAGAGGATAGAAGCTCTATGTGCCAGCGCCTTCTTGATGTTAGATGACATGAGCACAACCGGACACGTCAGGTTGGATGACCCTGAGCAGAACAGCCTTGCTGTGAGGCAGACGTGTCCAACCTGGGTCGAGTACAACACTTTGAGGTTGGATGATCCTGAGCAGAACAGCCTTGCTGTGAGGCAGACGTGTCCAACATGGGCCGATAACAGCCAAGACCTATTTGCTGATAGTGATCCTTCGATGCATCATACAGATGTTATCAACAACCAGAACTCGGACATCACCCCAAAGATCCAGTGTAGAGACTTCTTTGATATGTCCTTGCATAACAATGCTCAGCTCTTCGACGTATGCCCCCATCGAGTGGGCGAGTGCGATCGATATCAAACCTAGGTTGTCAAACCATGGATATGACTGTGGATATGGTGTAGTTTCAGCACAATGGTGTTTCAGTGACTATATTTTATGTTTTAATAAACTGCACATGTCTAACATTCAGCTAAAGTGGGTTTGTCATGTTTTATTCAGAATCATACACAGTATACATTTAGTTTAGATATGTCTTTCACAGAGATGGCACACACACAATGTCCACATGTAACAGTGATATTACATATCATGGATGATTCAAGGTCATTTATCAGTGGTAACAACTTCAACAGCATCATGACATCCAGCCTCTCGCCTACTGCCTGAGGTCCAAGTTCATTTTTGGCATACAGTAGCTGGGCTTGTTGCACACATAGAAATGTCCCTTCTTTGGGGGGGATTACACCTAGTCATTACAGATACACCTTGTGGATTGTTCGGACTAGCAGGCTGTGTTTGCACCAGTGCCCTTTCGCTCAGGTGGAGGAGTATCTCTGCTTCGGAGACTAAAGGCGCTTTGGGCACCCCTGCGGGCCCTCATAATTAGATACAAGGTGGGACTGGTGATACAGTGCATGTTCCCTATAGCTATGCAGACATTGAGCACCACGTACTTCACCTCCTCACACTGGACATGGGAGCGGTAGTAAATGGTGCTTGCAATGAAGGGTAGCCAGCAGCACATAAAGAACGTGGCAGTGAGAAAGGTCAAGATCTGTGCCCGTTTCATCTTGAGTCCAAACAAATTCCGTTTCACGTGCTGTCTGACACTGTACACTATCATGCCGTTGCAGTAAACGAGAACGACAATAGGTATGATGAAACAAATGCTCATCCTCACCCAGAAGACTGTAAGCCAGAGACTCGGATGCATAGCGTTGACACAGATCATGTTAGTCTCGGATATGGGACGAACAGTGTAATAGCAGATGTCCAAGAGAGCCGAGAGCATGGGTACACAGGCACACAATCGAGCCACGATTCTCCTTCTGCTTGCAGCACGTCTGTTCACCAGACACTTCAGTGTTGTCCTGTTGTGTACCACCTTCATGTATCTCTCTATGTTGATATAGACCATGAGAAATATTCCGTACTGGAAACAGAACTGTAAGGAATAAGGGAACAAAGGACATGTCGTTAGTTGAGCTGGTTGGACATGCTTATGTGTACATGTCCTCATGGGCTAAGATTGCTGTTACCTACCGAGATCACCCCTTTCAGCAGTTTGCACATCACGAAGCCAAACACCCAGCCCCTCACGAGAATCGTCTGCGTAACCCACACTGGGATAGTCAGCAAAGTGGCTATGTCACAGACCCCCAGATGTGAAAATAAGACGTCGACATCACTGAGGACCTTCCTTTGCCTCCCCGAGTACTTTGAACAGGAACAGTAGAGCGTGATGACCATGTATAAATTGACAACCAAGCCCGTGATCATAACCAGCGTGTGAAAGAAAGGGATGTAAATGGTGCGACTGTATTCATAGAGACTATAACAATGTGAATCCGACTCTGGGTAGTGTGATGGTCTATTCAACATTGTAACATTATCCAGTGTGACATTGGCAAGTGAGTCCATTGTAGAGCTGTAGGTATATAGCAGGCCACTGACACCTTTGGTAACAGGACACGAGCCTTTATAAGACATGTCTATGGTAAGTGGAACTGTAGAACCAAGCTCATTTGTCCAGCCAATAAATGTCACATCTATGGAGTTCCGGATGTCCAACCACTGCTGGTGATCCAACCAATGGAATTTGGAGCATCAATACAAAGCTCCGTCGTCCAACCACTGCTGGATAGCCCAATCCCTGCTGTGACATTGAAGGAGCCTTTAACACACCTCATAAGTGATATCGGCCTCTCCCTTCACCTCTCCCTTCACCTCTACTATGGCGGATAGTGTGTCTGTGGACACCACCTTCTCATGTGATGCATGGTGTGGGCATGTGAGTCATCAACCAGTCTCTTCAGAGATGATCAAGAAGCTTTACTTGAACAAGGCTGGTGTTGATGATGAATGTGATGACTTTTGGGAAGGTGCAGCTGTGTTCATGGACAGTATTTTGAAAGAAACACCTCTACGTTTCCAATACGGAAACAGTTGTTTTACCAATTTGATAGAAAACATGTCACATCTAACTGTGTCCGGGATGAATGACATCCTAGCAGTGGGCAGTGGGTTCGGGTTAACCGAATGCTACATTGCTTACAAGGTACTTGGTGCAACGACAGTTCATATGACGGACATCGAGCCTCCTCACCGCATGGTGGAAAAACTGTCCTGTGTCGACGCAGTTGAAAAGTACACTGGAGCGGACACCTTGATGTTTATATACCCCTGTTTTCATGCTAGCGGCTACGAAGGAGTCATCCGATCATTCAAAGGGCAGTACATTGTACTGGTAGGGGAGATGTGTGTCTCTGGCCATACAAATCCTGGTGATCTTTTGGAACAGATTAGTGAATGTTTCGAAAAAGTTGCACACGTGGACATGCGTCGAGCGAAACGCTCTTATGGGTGTCACGAGAGTCTGGCTATATACAGCAGATGTTCGTAAATGTGAAACGTGGTGTAGTTCATGCGCCTCTGTTGAGCCACTAGTCACAGTTCCATTTGCCGTATATCTCTACAATTGTCCAACCTCTTGTCTTACAACTGCACAAGGAACTGTTCTGACCTATTAACGTCTCCGAATTTTTGCAGACAGCACAATCTCATTCCAGATCGTATCAGATAGTTAGGTCCTACTGCATATTCTATGATGGCCAAAGCCCTGGTGGACCAGCGGCGACATGGCCTTGACACAGGGAAACAAACTGTACCGATAGCTTTGTGTTCCACTCGATCCAAGCTGGAAAGAGACACTCGGGAGCTTCTAGACCGTATGATCGCACTGGGTATGCCTCCACCCATGTTCAAACTGAACTACACCGTGAGACTTTCAGGCTTTGCCAGATACAAGACAACTATGACCTGTCTAGGTTTTCCAGGATTGAATAGAACCTTGAATGAGATACAGACACTGCGCTCTGAACACCACACCTTCCACCGCCTTATGCACGAGGTACAAGCACCGTGTGTTTATTATCTGGAGAAGGGGAGAAGTGCCGTCAGTGAGCCTCAAACTCCGCTCAGCTCGGAGTTCATCTGCCCCAGACAAATGGACAACGGAGACTTCGATTTAACAATCACCTTAAGCGTCGATCAAGCTCTCACACATCACACCAACATTGATGTCCACAACAACTGCTCCGATGATCTCAAGGAGACCTTGACAATGGACACTCATGAGGACCTTTGTAAGGTCTGGAGGTCTATGGAGAGGGTTGTCTATTATGTGTTGTTCAACACCTTCCATGCGGTCTTACAAGGACACCAGTAAACGACACACAGAAGGCGTGACTGGTCTCCCTTGCCTGGAAGCCTTGTGACTTGATGTTTCATGGAAGCACTTTTATCAAATGTGTTGGTTTTGTAACATATTTTATTACTGTAATAGATACATCCTTGCCAAGGGAGTGTAACATCTATCCAACCGTAACTCGTATACTTAACAGTGACTCCGGTTAATAGTATTGCAACTGGTTTGAATCCCAGCACAGTCAGTACAGGTGATACAATGTCGAACACAAGAGGTGCTTACGGTACTTTCTCTGTGGATTACATAGTGATTAGAGGGGGTAAACAGGAGCTCGACTCACATGGTCTGTTTATGAATGACACTGTGATGGATAAAGATTTTAAGTACGACTTCTTAGTAGACCTGGACTCATCGTATAGGGGAGAGTACAGCTCTATTCTGGACCAAGAGCTGCTTGTTCATGAATACACACGGTACATAACCAATAGACTGAAGGGCTTTGAAAGCACATGCCAGCAAGAGGAACGGCGCATACTGTTTGTGTCTTCCAGTTACATACCCAGACCCTTGATCTCGATCACAGGAGCTAGGAAGGACATGATATCCTGTTTTTTCAAATGTTTCAACAAGGTGTATGTGGTGAACGGAGAGTCATTGTGCAACCCGGTGTTTGTGGACAAGTGGAGTGCTGAACAACAGCTCCCTGACTATCTGCTGGATGCTGATGCTGTTCTGGACAGTTACATACCTGTGCCTTTGAGCAACGCAAAACGTTTATCACTCATGTCCGGTGAGCAGGAGGAGGACATTCAATTGGATACGTATCTCCTGTACACAGAGGACCATATCACCTATATCACAATGTCTCAGTATGTCATGCGTCTTAAGCTACAGTGGAGATCTAAGGCTGGAGTGTTCGAGAGGAAGCGTAACTGTCAGTATGTGGTACAGCCCTGTGGTGGAATTGTCTTTATCCGTGAATTTCACTCCTTGAAGAGTGTGTTTCTCTTGAACAAACTTATTTCCTTGTTAGCGTATATATTTTGATCCTGATTCAGTAGGCTATGTAGCATATACATTTGGGTCTATATGTATCATTTATTGTAATAAACAGTGACACCTGTGTATGAGACTTTGTATTGCGTTTCACACTCAACACTTTACTACTAGTCCAGCATTCCCATACCTGATCCTGTGTCCACAAACGTTGGTTGGAAATATGGGATAACCACTCTCTTTACACACCCAGAGCTACAATGTTATCAGTGTTTTGGTGACAGAGCTAGGATGAAGCTCTCTGGAACCCCTGTACGTGGACTTGTCAGTTGTATGTATCTTAATCATACCCCTCATAGACTTCACATTGGGTAGGTTGAATCAGCCATAGGTGGATGATACATAGATGTAAGGGGAAGGGGATGTGTTTCATGGGGTATAAAAGGAAGCAACTGCTCCCGCAGGAGCCTTTCATAGGCTGCACTCTCTGTAAACACAGTCAAGAATCCACTCTGTCTTGCACTTGTATAGAACCGGCCACTATGGAAATGCACATTGTTATCAACATGTGTATGCTGTTCACTGCAGCAAGTACATTTGAGTGTTGTGCGTTGACAAGAGCGCCAGGTCTTACACCTGAGAGACCTGAACCCATCACCATTGTAGCAACAATGGGAAACACTGTCAAGTTGCCGGGATACTTGGAGAGTCCCGCTGAGCCTTTCTATAAAAACAATAACGTTGTGCATGCTAGGGAACACATATATGAGGTTACGGCAACCCCAGTGGGGTCCCAGGTTATAATTCGCTTCCTCACGTGCACCGACGAAGGCACTTACAGGATAGGAAATGAGACCTTCACTCTGAGTGTGAAGTCAGGCACATGTGCTATGTTCTACTATACTGCCAAGGTTGACACGGTTAAGAGGGCAGCCTTTGTTAAGCCGCTGAATGGTGTCATTACAATCTCTATGCTCTACATAGAACCTGGAAATCGCAACATGTGGAGTTTAATTGAAGTGTGGAATGACACTATGAGCAGAATGTTAAGCCCACACCAGTGCTGTATCATTATCAATGAAGGCACCACGTTCGGGGGATATGGTGATAAGCAATACCATTATTTCATGTATCAGAGACATGGGCAAGCTGACATGTCATGCTCCAATGTCCAACTAGCAGCCTCGGCGAGTGCCACCACCACTACAACAACCCGAAGAAACCCAATGTTGACCATGCCAGATCTGAAGGAGTTGGAGGATGTGAGGAGACCGGTGAAACTGCTCAACATCAGTGACAGTGTGTTGCACGTTCTTTCCTTTTAATTACAGTACTACTACTATTTGCATTGGGCTCAACCTGTCTCTCCCCTACAGGTATACGGAACCTGAAGAGGATGATAGACGGATTGGAAAAGTCTTGGCCGGCTGCTGGAACTAACCTCCAAACACACACCCTGACACCACTGTTCATTACGATGGCAACACTGATCATGTCCATTTAGTCATGTGCCGAATATATATGTTGCCTGTAGCTTGTCTTGTGTAGTGCAAGCAATAGTGTACCCTCTACTGTTGGACTTGTGTATATAACACTGACATATAGGACGCATGCGATGCATTTCTTATTAAATCATTTATTGATGATATACCTGCTTTTGTGACAGTACAATGATACCATATCAACCATGAATGTATAAGGATATTGAATAAACATGTAAAACGAGTCATCACACACTGTCCTGTTGGTGTTATTGTCTTCACCTCAACACCTCAACCACTCAGAACTTTTAGTGCGCTGTATCTGGTCTCTAACTATAACTTGGTCTTCCCTGGTCATATCAGCAGCACGCATCCATTCTGTGTCCTGAAGCAGCTCATGAGCCAAAAGTCTCTCTGGGGCATGGAATTTCAGCAATCTGAAGACTATCCTTTTCACCAGTTCACACTGCATCACTTTAGGCATTATGATGTCAGGGTAACAGGGTGTACTTGATGCACTGGGGTGGTCTTTGGGACATAGAGTCCTTGTGATAATCTCGTAGGTGGACATAGTCACACGTCTGGCGTCACCGCTAGCGAATGTAACCCTCCCTTCCATTGCATCCACTATCAAAACCCCTAGGCTCCACATGTCTATGGCACATGTGTACTCTGTAGATCTACGTCTTTCCAGGAACAATTCAGGGGCCCTGTACGTCTCGGTGACCACATTTGGGCTCATCCAGTTGGAGGACTGTCTAGAGAGGCCCATGTCAGCCACCTTCACTGTGAGATCTTCTGTCAGCAGCACGTTGTAAGGCGTCAGGTCCCTGTGTACTATATTCAGTCTGTGCATGTAGGACAGGGCATTAGCCACCTGTGCACTAAAGTGAGCAACGAAACTGAACGGGAGACACTCTTGGTAACGATCTTCTTCGTGGTACGAGTTCACACCGTATCCATTGTGGATCGCGTCACCCAAGGTGTAGGGTACGTAGGCCATGAGCATGGCTATCGTGTCATTATCTACAAAGCAATCGTGCATGTGAATCACATATGGGTGACCCCTTAGTGCTGCGAGACATGAGAGCTCTCTGACTGTTGTCTCCTCTACGCCGCGGGTGTGGTATTTCAAGGCATACTCCTTCCCAGTAGTCAGACAAGTAACTTTGTACACGGTTCCATATGCACCGTTGCCTAAAACAGGGCCTCTCTTGTATTTCTCCATTCTGTTTGGTATAGTGGTTCAGTTACAGTGGTTTATATATAGCCTCATTGACTTTTGAGGTGTTTGTTAAGGTCTGACCAAACAGTGCTGTGTATTCCACATCTGTCTGACCAATCCAACCACAGATGCACAAGTCAACCATGATGCTGCCTCAAGCTTGGTGATCCGACAATGGTTCCTTTGAGGAACCGATTAGGACAAGACAGTCCAGCCATTAATTTGTAATATAACCATGATGATGCTTGTAGCTTGGTAATTGGAACATAGTTTTGGAGGACCTGTCCTACAAACACCTGTTCTATCTTCCCTCACTATTAAAGGGTGCTGTTATCCTGCAAGAATGGCCCAGCACTTATACCGGTCTCACCTACACTTCCAGATAAATGGAACCTTCTCACCACAGAATGGTATCCTGTGCATAGAGACACTGTTAGAGAACACATCCTTTGACAATGGACCAGGCTCCAAGGGTCTGACAGACCTTAAGATGTGCATTAGGAAATACCTTGATTGCGCTGTAAGTCGTACACTGTCACTGTGTTAAATGGACAAGGATAAGGTAGTGAGCTTGTGTAACACATTGATTCTGTCTCCTTATCCCCCCCAAGGTTCAGAGACCCCAGGATAACGGAGTTCCACTTGCATTCCGCCTGAGTGGATATATCGCCGTGAGAGATCTCACCGAGTCCCAGTTCGGGAGCATAGCATGTCCGGGTCTGTCTATTTACACAGAGGGTAAAATCTGTTTTGGTTGTGCACAAAGCAAGGCTTTGACTGCTTTGGAAATGGCAATACTGTTCTATTTTACTCCCCTCTCACTATGTACTGGGTTGGACATGATGCATATATAAAGTGCTCCGCATGATGTGATAACCACTGAGTGCCACTCTCCACCCGCCGCTACGATTGACCGCTAAGTCGAGACTAAGACCGCTATGGGATCCAGGCTGTAACTTGTACCCGTGCAACACACTTGTTAACCAGAGTTGAACACATGGCTCCAGATGACACTTGTTCTGACACAATGAATGCTTGTGAACACTTTCTGTTGCAGTTGTACATGAAATACATGATGTTACCAGATGCACTCTGTGTTCGTGAGTTTTATTGTACACACACACTTCTGCAGCATTTCATCATTTTATTATTGTTCATTTGCAGTGGATCATTTGCAATGGATACAGACACAATGGTACATTGACATGGTTATATTCTCAACAATATAGAAGTGATACATAATAAAAGCAAACTTGCTCCACTATCCTGGCAATGCAGATTGGGCTATTTGTTACATGCCGGGTGTCCAACATCCACACCGGACCCTTCATCCGTGGCAGCTACCGGTTGTCCTACATCCACACCTGCTCCTTCCGAGCTTGCCCCTTCCACACTTGCTCCTTCCATCATCTTGCTCATATCCCTCCCCATTCCATCTAGTCCGCAGAGTGGCAGGTAGGTAGATAACAACACTCGGCACACCACATTCTTCATTGCGCACCAGATGTCTTCCATGTTATAACACCGTCCCTTGTTCAAGATGAGTATCATGTTCTTGGAACACCTAGGACCAGTCTCAATCCTAGTCTGATGCTGTAGAGTTTGATCAATCTCCATGGTAAGGCAAACATCAAAGTCGTCTTGGGTTGGTTGTTTGACGTCGCCGGAGCAGTTTGACACCGAAGAAGACGTTCCTGGAGCTTTGTCAGCAGCAGCACCTACGGCGCTTATAAATGACTTAGATACCATGTGAGCCCTATACATATAGGTGTGATAGGTGCTGTGCCTATACGGGCACTCGTGTATATCCTGCAACATGGCCATCATTCTTCTGTTGCCCTCCACAGAGATAAACGTATTGACTCTGTCGTAGCTTGACATCATCACTTTGAAAGTTAATGTGAAAGGAGGGCCTGATGTAGCAAATCCGACCATACGGTTGAACATATCATTAGCTGTATCGGTCTTATCGGCCGTATCACTCGTCTCAGCCCGAAGCCAGGGGCTGCTTTCGTCAGTTAACATCAGGAAGCGATTGCTACCTTGGCATACCAGTGGTAACATTGAAGGCTCCTGTGTGGGTTTGATATTGAAGCTTGAGTTCGATGCCATTTCAGAAGCTACTGTTGAAAGAGTATCTACACCACTAGCTTTTATAGGAAACATGATAGCCTAGAAGATGTGAGACACAACTATGATGGGAGGTTGGATTACCTGGCCAAGGTTCAGTTATAGAGTCTACAGTAGCAATAAAGCACAGATATGACAGTAGGACATGTCAAGCTAGGGTTCATGTATCCAACCTACACTGTGTGTAGGGGGAGGTTGTATCCACCGATGGATGTTTCAGTGTGGGTATGGAGAAGGTAGTGTCACTGTTCAAGGGGTCCGTTGACCAGACTCAACTACATGCACTCTGATTTTTCCTTAGTACTCACAATTGTATTCAACCTCTATACCAAGAAGGTGATTGTGCTCTATGTATACTGGATCAATGGAGGTATGTGACCATACAGCAGTGATGCAAGGTGTATCGAGTTTGACACTGGAAGGAGAAACCGTGTTGAGGCAAACTAAGCCGAAGGGTGTTGTTACTAGGTCTTCCCAGCTGGCATGCTCCACCAAGTGGCGTATTCTCGTGGACCCGTACGTCCCTTCTGCCTTGGAGGCTCTAGGTGCCAGACTGAATAACTTGACCTGCAGTTAAATACACATCTGGGTGTACCCGTCTGCCAGAGACCAAGGTCCGGACCTGCTATGCAACTGTCATGTTATGGGCCTAACTGAGTGCCACTGTCAGCAGACTACAATCCGTGGCTACTTCGAGACTATGATGCCAATGACACTCTGTGAGGTCGAGAAGCTGGTCGGGATCCCGTGTACCTTGTACAAGGTAGAACAGCGGCACGAATGTACCACTAAAAGCCTCATGTTCTGCAATGGCGACCACATATTCAACGAGTATAAGGGGTTGAGACGTGTTCACGTTTACCCAGAAGGATACACTGTGTTCAGCTACTTGAAGAATGACGGCCGTAGGATATTTGTCAAGACCGAACACTGGGGACATCTTTATTCATCTTCACATCTTCAGACGAAGTCAGAGTTTGATTATTTTTATGACACATACCGTCGTTTGAAGTCTCAGGCACCTTGTTAATTGCCGGTTTGTACTTGTTCTGGTAGACTTGCTTGTGTTTCCTGAAATGATTGTGACCCATATCTGTTGTAATTGCCATCGAAATAAACAATGATACCAGAGTTATTCTGTGTCCATGGGTTCTATTGTACACCATTAGATACAACCTCTACAGAAGAGAAAGTAGCGTAGTACATACACCCCACGGTTCCTTTCCTCACCCTATTAGCAACGGCCAAAAACACAATAGTGTTGCTTATGGTTCACAATGATTACAAAGGGACTATGTAGACCGGGCATGCTGTGAGCAGTGCAAGAGCAAGGTTCATTGATTATGCTACTGAACAACTAAGCAGTCCTTGGACACCACCCAGGGTCGACATATTCAGCCTTGGTTGCATGAATTAGCCATGCTTCGAGTTGTCAGCCTTGTTTGGAGGGATCACTCTTGCTTGGCTGTACAAGTCTTAAGCGGATACGAGCCGTAGATGCCATGTAGCCATGGTTAGAGGAGTCAGCTTTGGTTGGACAAGGGTGTATGTAGCTATGTTTGGAGGAATCAGCTTTGTTTGGACGAGGGGTGTTGTTGTATACCATAGCCTTGGTTGGAGGGGTCACAATAGGCACGGTCTGAAACTCATGTTTGGACAGGGTGTATGTAGCCATGTTTGGAGGAATCAGCTTTGGATGGACGAGGGGTGTTGTTGGATACCATAGTCTTGGTTGGATTGGTCACTATAGGCAGGGTCTGAAACTCATGGTTGGACAGGGTGTAACAATTAAGCAGTCCTGAATTAGGCATGGCTAGAGGAATTGGTCTGGGTTGGATCTACAAGTCTTAAGCGGAGAGGAGTCATAGTTGCCATGTAGCCATGTGTGGAGGGATCAGCTTTGTTTGGACAAGGGGTGTTGTTGGATACTATAGCCCTGGTCTGACGAGTCACTATAGGCAAGGCTGATACACATGGTTGGTGTTGGATGAATGGACTACTGAAAACCCCTTTAAAGGCATTGTTGGCCAGACTGTAACACCACACACTGAGTCTCTCTACTAGGCAGCATAGGGTACTTCCACCCATCCAAGGACACTGTACTACGTTACCCTGTGTCATAGTAGTAGTAACCATGTCTCAGTCACCAGTACCTGAGGACGCACATCTGGCCACACTTACAAAACAGACCTTACACCTAATGGAGAACTTGAACACTTTCACCTACATCTCTCTCATCACGTTATTTAATCTAGACACCAATGGCAGTCGCAGACTATATGACGTACTCTGCGCCCTGGAAGGTATTGGACTCGTGAGTAAAGATAGGAAGATATACACATGCAAACGACAAAGGTATCAGGTGCCGATATTTAGAAAATCTAGTATGAAGAAAAACATTGGAACGGTTTATCGGCATGTGCGCAATAACCCAGGGATGTTCACCTTGCAGGACTTGGTTACGAGATTTGATATTACACAACGTAGAATGTATGACATTTTCGGGGTGCTGAACGTAATTGGTGTTGTGATGAAAAGGAAGGTAGGATGCTACACATCTGCCCCACGGTCGTTGCGATCGGACTCCCAATGGAAACGGACTCTGGAAAGGATATGGGGTGATTCCTCTGAAGTGCAGGTCGTGGAGAATAATTTACCAGAGGTTATGTGCATTGACGCTATTGACATTGGTTCTGACACCCAGATCATCCAGATTGACTCCTCTGAATGGCAGTTGCTTTATGTCAACAATGATGGAGTGATATCCGAGTCCTATAACTTACCAGCGCGTATGTGTATCGACGCTAATGACATTGGTTCTGACACCCAGATCATCCAGATTGACTCCTCTGAATGCCAGTTGCTTTGTGTCGACAATGATGGCGTGATATCCGAGTCCTATGTCTTAGAGACCAATTCCATATTAGAGCCTGTGTGCCTCCCGGTGGAGTGGAACGGTACACAGAGAGACTGTACCAATGGTGAAGTGCAGTGCATAGACATCAACATTGAGTTTCATGGGTACAAGGGCACACTGAGAGACTCTCACAAAAGCCAGGTGCTGTGTATGGACACCGAGGACCTGCCACTTTACACCTTTGATACTCAGGACATCCTGATGAACATTCCTGAGGGCAGGGTTGATTGGACTAACACAGACAGTCTACTAGAGTCCTTATTGTGGTTAGATAAGGACTCTGACAGCAACCCTGAAACAGTCTTTGGTTTCCAACAGGAAGATTGTGAACAGGACAGTACCTGTCCTACACCCAAGTCTATCACTGATGTACTGCATATGACTTCACTCTGTCTGTAACTACACTGTTGTATTATACCATTGTACATATCCACGCTGTTTTATTACACCATTGTACATATCCATATATCCACTGTTGTATTATACCATTGTAAACATATATGTAACTCCACTGTTGTCGTAAACCATTGCAAATAAATTGTACACCTTGATGTACTTGTCTTGTGTAGTAGTTGTGCACTGCACTCGTGTTATTTTGTACAACTGACGCAGGCTCATAATAGACACAAAAAAACACAAATGCGGTTCACTACTTTATTAGCCTTTACGGTACATATGCCTAACATCATACTCAATCTCTACTATGGTGAGAAGCATCAAGTGTGAAGTGGTAACAGGTAAAGGACTCTTCTGAGAGTCACATAACCAAGAAGGTCATTGTTGCCCCAATACCAGCCAATCCAAAAATGGTCATGATGATGTTCCGACATCTGGACTCAGGTTCTGCTACTGGAAAGAACTCCACGAACCCATTCTGGAATATTTCAAAATAAATATTAGATTACAGGTATACCAAGACAAATGTTGGCATCTCTCAGTCATTACTGAACGTACCCAGGAGTTATGTTTGACTAGCCAGTCCTTGTGGTGAGTGACCAGGTACTCTGATATCTCCTCTCCCACCAAATCCACACAGTTGTCTCTCCCCTTGCCTCTCAAGTACCGGCACACCGCAGCCCCAAAAGATGTCAGGCTGGCAACACGGCCCCAGTTGACGGTCCCGTCTTCAAAGATGCTATGGGCTACTGCACTGAGGAACTTCACGTTATCCCCTCTGTCATCCACATAGAGTGTGTTGATCATACCTGTAACATCCATAGCGCAAACATGCTAAATTACTTTGTCACTGGCTTGGGTTAGCTGTTGGTGTCGTAACACAATACCTACCGTTGTATGTGTATCTGTGCTTCTCTAGTAACTGCCCGATAACTCTACTCATTGTTGACAGAGCTTTGCTTTCGTTCCACCTAGGTTTCAGAAGTCCCGTACATTGTCCTAGGACACATTTAATGAGTTGCCTGGTGTCGGTGTCCAGGGCTCCGGTCTGGTGCTGGTATATTTCCTGATGTGATATCTTCATTGTGTGCATGATTGTGTGCATTTATGAGTCGATGGTAGCCTATGGTACACCTATGACTGCAATGATAGTCTGCAGACGTGTTGACACTTATATATACATGAGGGGAGTTATTCACGCTAGCTCCAACACTGACAGAATGCAACATTTACACCAGGGGTAACATCGGCCTTGTGCAGTCGACCAGGACAAAGAGACAAGAGGATATCAAAGGCGTACTTCATGTTACGTTTATTTAAATAAAGCAACACTACAATCCCAGTACCGTACATGATATCGGCCATGCTCATAGAATGTATGCTCATACAATGTTTGTTACAGTAGAAGGTAATGTGCAACAACAAAAAAAAGGGCAACATGTCAAGGTATAAAAGTGAAAGTCTTCAGCCTCATCCGAAGTTCTTTGGTCATTTCATCGCAGTGAGGGTGATGTCCTTGGGAGGGTAGGTACCTTCCCTGGATGGTGAGGGCGCTGCAGACAACGCAGCGGTTCAGGTCGCTGATTGAAGTGTACCCATAAGCCGAGTTGGTGATGATGCTATCAGGGAATGCAATCTTTCCCCTCCTGTACCGTTCCTTCCCCAGTAAGAGCATCATCTCGTCTTCTCGATTCGTGTACCTATCGGTAAGGTACTTACAGCGTCCGCTTGTGTTGTACACGTGAAAGATGTGCTCACCTAGCAGGGTGTCGTTCTCAACAAAGTTCTTGATTTCGAGGTTACACATGAAACATTTGTGTGTGTCAACCGTATTTGGAAGGTGGTACATGTTGGCAGACTCTCCTAGTACACCAAAGTGTTTGCTGCCGTAAGCTAAGGAGCTATCCGTTTCGAGGTCTCCCCATCTGTACTCATGTTCAGGTCCTCTGCTAGTGAACAAAGGAGTGCTGTCGATAGACCCTGCCACTTTCAGATGCTTCAACGTTGCCTTGACGCGGTTACCAATGTCAGGACATGCCATGTAATGATCTTGGTCTGGTGGCGATGTACAGATGATGCAATGTTTTGTACCTGCGATTGTAACGTAGCCGTCGTTCGAGTACAACATGAAGTCAGGGAATGCTAACATCCCACTTTGGAACCTCAGCCTCCCTTGTAGGATGATAAGCTCCTTTTCACGTCCACTGTACTGGAGCTTCACATAGCGACACTGGCCTTCCCCGTGTCGCACGTGTTCATTTAATCCAGGGTCACCTCTTTTGTATCCAGACAGTACTATGTTACAATCAGCACACTTATATGTGTCATATGTTCCATCAACGCGCATCATAACATTAGGGTCTTTGAGTAAGTCATATTCATTCCTCCGACCTTTGAAACAGTTTTCTGGAGTGGTGTATTGAGGGGTTATAGTCTGGTTACTGTCCACCTCAAGTCTATGGTCGAAGACAGTCACGACCGTTGCAACCCCCTGAATTATCTGCACTTCTGGGACACACTCCAGTGTAGTCCTGCTGTAGTTTGGGTTCTGCATGGTTCACTACGCTCCACAAGGTGTTATAAAAGGTACTGATGGTTTGTGTAAAGTACACTGATAGCGAGGTGCAACATATCTCGGTCTTTTATACAAGTACACAAGGGGCCATGCCCCTAGGTTGTATAAGGGGATACGATTTGGGTGTATGGACTCTGGTTGGATCAGCCTAAGGCAAGCCATAGGACTGGGAACGGAGCGTCTAACCGATATCACACCCAGGGTGGGTGTCCAAATGAGCTATTTTATTCCAACACACTTAGGCAATGTATATGTTGACAATGGTACACAGCTCTGAGGGATGTCAGGTTGCACCTTTCCTCCCTGGAGTTGTTGATACTATCTATATACATGTGATGTGACTGTATTGTACTTTGAGAATAATAAAACATTATATTTGAAACATTGTGTAAGGATCTGTTATGACATTACTTTATTTCATAGGAATATGGACATTGTCATATATCATCATTAGCTACATAGGTTACATAGTCACACTATACACCAAGTGTCATTACACTACACAGAGTACCGTGCCACTTTATTAGCAGGTACCCCTTTTCCCTTTGTTTGCCTAGTCCAATAGTCATCATCCTTTCCCCTGACAAGAGCGGTCTTCCTACACTTGGAGCAAGACATAGATGATATCTTACGTAGAGCCTTGTACACATCAGGGTTGACAAAGGAACTGCTGCATACCACACAGCCCTGAGTCAACATCTCACTAAGGTCACACAGCTCCTTCTGTGTGAACTCGCCAGGCTTCAGCTTTTCCAACAGCGACATCAAACTGCTTTCCAGACGGAGTCCCTCCTTGGGATCCATAGTGCATACCTTGATCACTCCGAGCAGGCAGCATACAGCGATGCACTTCCAACTCTTGAAGCGTAACAACCTGATGTCCAATGTACGTTTAGAAAACAGCTTGGCAGCTACCAGTATGACACTTTCATTCAGCACATCGATAGGTGACGGGGTAAGGGACGTTTGTCCGAGGACATGTTCCAGAATAAGATACTTGCACAGTATACTGATCATGTTGTCACCGTTGGCAGGGAACACGGCTCCTTTCAACTTGGTAATTATCTGCTTCTCAGCCTCTTGTATCCCCTTTTCATCTGTCAAGATGTAAAGATTGAACTTGGGCTTACCCGTATCTCTGGAGGACTCTATAACACATGCCTTGTTTACCCAGTCCCTGTGCTCGCACAAGTCCTTTACATCACATTCCGTGAACACAGCATGCATCTTAATTGAGAGCGATAGGCATGCAGCTCGGATGTTAGCGATGTTCTTCAGTAGCTGAGACGGTTCCTCACCGAGGTCGACACAGGTGGTTATGTATCGGTCCATGACATTCACAGCCGGCATAAAGACAGAGTGGTGCGTCTGGGTGTACATCATGTCGACTGTTATTATCTTAGCAAACCAACTGACGGCCGCTAGCCGATAGTTCTGGTACTCTGTGACAATATCATTGGTTAGCTCCCGTGGGTTAGGGTGATCTAGCCCTGTCTCGTTTGCAGCGTTTGTACTGTGCAGAGACAATTGGTCGGTGAAGGCTCGCTCCAGTTCAACCTTACCCATCTCTGGCATACCGAAGTCCAATTTGGGAAATATGAACACATGGCGATCCAAAGGGGTAAACGGAGTGCAGTCTTGCTCGTACCTGAACATCTCACGGGGGACAAGGTGCTGTTTCCTCCTGGACTTGATTGGGGCAAGAGTTGTTGCAGTTGTAGTACAAGACCGTGTTTTTTGAGAATCTACATTAAGGGGTTCCATTTCAATATCTGCAGACCTCCTAGTCCCCTGATGGTGGATGTAAGCAGTAGTTAAATCCTCACCCTTCATAACCACCTTGGATATTTAACTGTACCTATTGCATCCTGCCACGGCTAACCCGTCCAACCCCGGGCTACACGTCCACCCCGGGCTAATGGCAACGAAACCTGGTGTCAGATAGCCCTGTGAGTGTCGGAGGGAAGATGAGTGTTTGCCTCAATCGGGACATAATCCTCAGGACTTGGAAATGTTCATGGAGATGGTCACCCTAGCACACCCACTGATTGAAGGACAGAGTTTAGGTCTGGGATCTACAGTGAAACACTTCTACCCCATTTATCTTAGCTACAGATATCCCCCACTAGCAGTACCAAGTGACATCTACTCAATGGTACTGTGTCATGGGACTCCCAACACAGAAAGGAATAAAGACATGTCACGGGTCCACGTTGAGTCAAGCTTAGACATTTTTTTATTCATGGTACAAAGTATTGTATAGTATCTTACGTACACGCATATACATGTCACAAGCAACATAGGTGAAGAGCATATCGGCTTCAATAGAGATTCAAAGGTTACACAGAACAAGTAAACAACGCATCCGTGAGGTTACTTGTTAGTTACAAAACATGATGTGAAATCACGGCAGGGTAAAGGGTTATCGTTATCCGCTTTGTGATTGCAGCACTCCGTCATCGTCACATGGGACCATGGGATAGATTCTCCAATGATAGAGAATATCGAGGCCCGGAAAGACTGTAGGGCTGTATAATCTGCATCCGTGATATATATCCCGAGAGCTGTAATGATGTTCAGGGCAAGGTCCTTATTGTGACCCTTAAACCTGTCGACAAAGTACATGTCCAGCCAGGATTTCACATTCGTGTGTGTCTTGTTTCTTTCGAATATACAGGCCAAGCCATCAACGACTGCTTCGACCAGGTTCATATCGTCCATCTCACCCTGAGGAAAGTGCTCAGGGTGATGGGGGTTCTTATCATAATGGTGCTTGAATCCAATGTTTGCCATGGCTGACATGTCAGCTGTGTTGTCAATACACAGCTTCTCCAATGAGCATGATTTTACTTCTTCTTCGGTCTGGTTACCTCCGTAACGTTTGTTGAGCTGGGTCCGTTTCTTCTGATTGACAACCAGGGCTTCCTTGTCCATGTGTATGGCCATGATACCTGAGTACGCAGCTGCTTCAATTGCACTGGTCTTGCTAGAGTCGTGACACGCAATGCTTCTCACATAATAGCGATCGGCCAGCAGATCCAGAGTGTCAGCACAACTCCTGGTTGCTTGTTCTAGAGCTCTGGCAACCACAGCACCGATCATGGTCACAAACATGTTGTGTGAGAGGAAGGCTTTGTGGTGTTCTCTCAAGGGGAGACTATTGGCCAAGGCTTTCTCACACTCGGGACTCCAGACGTTGGCGTCTGTAGCGGAAGACAAGACATGCACCAGTTTGACAGTGCCGTACTTGGTCGTAGGGATCTCAATCTTCACCTTCTTGGCGCGCGCACTCCTTACAATGTTCTGTACGAACTCATTCATCGGGGCTGGCTTGTAGACATATTTGTTATGCTCAGGGATCAAGGGTAGCGGTTTCGGTGGCACACCAGTAACCTTGGCAGAGGCTCTGGTTCTGGTAGTGGGAGGTTTAGCAGAAGCCATTGTACGTATCCCGAGTGGAGTCCTAACACGATGTAAATGTACAAGTCAGGGACGCCGATGGTATCTTATGCAGGACACGGGAGTTGAAGCTAGCAAGGTTAATACATAGAGATGAACCACACTATAGGTCCTATAGCCAGTGTGAAACTGGCCGCTGTCAGACGTGGTGATGTGTTTACAGGGGCAAAAAGATTAACATGGGATCCAATATCTACTTTCCTCGCAAAGGTGCAATTTGAAACAGAGAAACTGTGCACTTCATTTGTGTAGCCCACTCTAGCCGACCTCTTACACTGGTAGGTTGCAGTGTGGTTGCACGTGTCACCGTATATCATTAGAGTGTCTTTACTTGTTACGTTGTGGGTCACCTTCATCCCCGACTGTGTATTGTACCAGTCCTTGTATTTGGTGACATCGCCCTGTTGCGAGATGCGATATAACCTGTACATTATGTCCTCATCTGTCAAGATAAGCCAGCTAGTGGCCAGAAAGTGTTGAGGATTCGAGTTTGGACATACAATTTGCAGAGGTGTAGCAGTAGGGTTAGGAAGCGCCTTAAACCTTGGAGCTGAAGTGAAAGTAGTAGAAGGAGGCTCGCTGGTAACATCATTGATCTTGGTCGCTGTGTCAGGTGTAACGAAATTAAGGGCCGTGGCCATATCACCGCTGGCATTAACAGTCTCGGTTGTAGTGCCAGCATTCCAAGGTCCAGTTGTAAAGGCTGCATGTGTGGTTACTGTCATACTAGGTCTAATTGTTAGATACCCATATGTTTCGGGTAACGAAGTAGTAGAGACTGGTAGCTGACCCTCTGCAGACAGGATGGTGGCAGTTGATAGGGTAACAAGTAGATAGCTCAAGGGTATAGCTGACAACGCCATGGTTGTAACGACCAACACTGGAGATGATGTGGATACCGCATACACTTAATAGGCTAAATACGGCAATAACCAATTCTCCCTTACTACTACTTTAGATAGACCACCTACACCTGACGATTGTCTGACACATCAGTCTTTGATCTGGCCCGTTGATCTGCTTAACGACTACACTTTGTATGGTTCTTGCCTACAACATTTGGCTTTTTGTTACAGTGCAGACTACAGACTCACCCCCCCCCCCAAAAAAAAAAAAACAACCCTACACTCACAGGAGTGGATCTCGAATGCTCCGGGTTGTCCTCATCGGGACATCTTGAGTCTTTGTACCAACCATGACTTTTACAACTAAAATTATCAATAAAGGGCAGGTTAGAGCTGAGAGGGTGACTGAAGCAGCAGCCATGAACCGACTGCGGCCGATCATAAGCTCGCAGTCGACATATTTGTTTCCCTGTGATTGCGATGCTGTATCGGCTCGCACTTTGTCAATGTATTTCCGAGCCATGGCATCCATGGTGATGATGTCCTGTAACACTGTCTGTCCTTGCTGGAGCAACAGAGTCGACTGAGCTGATAGGTTCCGAACGCTAGCGATAGACGTGTATATGTCTAAATCGGAGAGAGAGTATACCTTAGACAGTATCCTAGGACTCTTGGTCATCCTGACCACACTCACATCGTTTGCTGTGTCGGTATCAGGCTTTCCAACTGATGTGCTCCTCAGGGTGAACATGTCTGATTTTGCCTCGTAGCAGATAGGTCCGAAGCACGGGGCACCACACACCAGGGGACACTCCAAGCTTATCTCACCCTTGTAGTTCACTTCACAGGCTGACACCGTGTCCTCGTCGGGGTTCAGATGTTCGCATACCCCTCTCGGGTCACACTGGGGCATCCTGTAGTTGTAGTTCATGTCGTTTACCATGTACCTGTCCAGCCAACAAGTCCTGTTGCCCCTTGAGGAATCTATGAAGGCCATGTACCATTGCGAGAGCACGACGGGTTTCCAACTGTCCCTCCTGACTACCATCACTAGCCTAGAGGAGGACAGGGAACGGCTTGCAACTGGTATATCGGTGTAAAACTCTGTGATGAAGCCCGGTTCGCACCCAGTCATGTCTGACCTCAGTACACCTTCAGCGCAAGACAGTAAGCGCTGATGGGCTCCCTGGAAGGCGAACGTGATGGCATTGAGCTGTATGGCCAACTTGAAGGCGCCGCTCTTCCATATGTCAAGCAGCCCATTGAACCTACTGGTATCGTTGGACCCCGGGGGCCGCCTATTGTACATGAGAGGGTCTGCATTGAGGGGATCGTATGATAAGGTGCTGGGAAAATTGTTAACTACATTTTCGATTGCTCCTTCGATCAAGGTCCTGTAGTATCTCATCACATCCACCACATGAGGATCCCAAGTCAAGACCTTACCCTGGTATGACAAGAGTTTGGACACGGGGTCGGACACAGCCATGTTGTGGTTGTTGCTGATACGCGTGTCCATGAGAGCAGCCAGATCGTTGAAGGCTGCATTGAGCAATGTCATGGCCCTATTGTATTCCAGCGTGGCTGTTGACAATGTAATAGTTGCATCATGCCAGGTGCCTGAGGAACACAATTGATCGCAACCTTTATGAGACTGAGGTAACCCTCTGCAGGCAACCTGGGAACATTTTGGGTACTTTACTTCGAGTTGGGTCCAGTTGAGGCCTATAAAGAAATGGTAGGCAGTATAGGAGCTGCGCCTCCCCTGTGTGCGTATCTTCCATCTGCCTGGGTTGAGTATCACCCTGTGGTCGAGGGTGTCGGGAGACACGTTACCGTTTCCGATGACATGGCCAGGTCCTGAAGCTAGACCTTGCAGCCTGGGGTTCCCGGCACCTGCGCTTACAGGTGATTCTTGACTAGACACAGGGTAAACAATAGGAAGCAGAGCTAACAGTAGCATATACATGGATCTGAACAAGGTTGCACTGGAGTTCGTCATGTCGATGGTGGTGGGGTTCACTGTAGTTTCCTATATCGATGTTGGCTATAGAGACTCCCTTGACACATCGAGCAAAGCACTGTGAGTATGCTAATGCTGATTAGTACAGCTAGTACAGTCGAGACAAGACATAGTGCAGAGGTGCGGGTTGACATATACATCACATGCTTCAGTGTCTCTACTGTCATCTTCTCATTTTCTTCGACCAAGGCACCGAGTCGAGAGAAGACATCGCTCCGAGCCTTGACAGAGTGGTTCATCATGGTCACACAATTGTAGGTGTTCTGAAAGAAAGTATCTGAGGACGGTATGTGGTCAGCAAGCATCTTGTCATGTTCAGGGCAATATAGTAATGCTACGGGTTGCACAATCCACCCGGTGAGAGGTCCCACTGTTGTCATATATTTTTTCACCTTTGAGACCAGATGCTCTTCTATTTGCATATAGTAACCCGGTCTGGGCTGAGGTGAGGTCACTTTCTCCGATCCGAAAGAGAACGGGTTGAGTTCACATGGGATTGAAACCCGTCTCGCTCCATGGTTAACATGGATTATCATTTTAATAAGGATTTCCTCTGCTGACTCCATATGGCTAGAGATGGCAATCGGATAACCGGTGCCCCCTTGTGGCCACTTGTTATCCACATAGTCTCCCAGCTCTATGCAAGTACTGGAGCCTCTGATGCACTTGACCGTTTCCGATATCAAGTACATAGTGTCAATGATTGCCGGTAAGCCCCTTGAGCTTTGGCGATAGGGCCTCGTGATGCTACTTTTCATGACTTGCTTGCTGGACAGCCAATCTTCTTCCTCTCTCGTAAGTGAAGATGTTCCGAGCCAGCTGCTCCAGTCCACTATACTCTGGACAACAGCCTGTCTCCAATATCTGGTGATGGGTAATGAAACCAATAGCCTGGCGCGATGCTCAGCACCGCTAATGTAGGTTTCGCAACCTTTTGTATGGCTATCCTCTGCTTCACTCTGTATACCAAATGAAGGTAACCGGAGACCGTTGTCCCTTACAATGGTAGAATGTGTATGGATGCAAATTGTGTCCCTATCCTGATCTACGAAGGCTACAGTGTCCTTATAATTGAGGTTGATAGCCTGTGCTCCGTAGGGTATAAACTTGACTCTCTCGATAGCGTTCCGGATGATGTGTTCACTAACGGGTAAAGGAGCGCCTACATTCATGTCTGAGGACAAGCCCAATCTCAGGTTAGGCATGCCGGGAACGAGGACAAAGCTTTTGGTGAGAGGTGTCCCCTGGGTGGCGTGCTGGAAAAACATTGCCCCTTCCAGTTTGTACACTCCATCCACGTGAGCGGAAGAGTATGCTCCGTCTCCAAACATGGAGTTTCTGGTGTACCGGTAATGTAAGGTGCGGAGCTTGCTGGCTGTAAGGCTGATTATGTTTGAGAGCTCAGTGAAGGTCGGCAGGCCTTCGGTGTTACCAAATGTGTAGTCAAGGTATCCCAGTGAGTATCTACACACCCCCCACTTAGCCATGTCTGCTATGATTCCGGCAAGGTCTCGCATAGAATAATGGACCCTATTGTCATCCAAGACGACATGGTCATGGTCGGCATGTCTGTTGAGCAACATCGGCCACTTGCAGTCAATGTTTGGGATATAGTCGCTCGATGGCACTGTCACCACTATCCCGGCTCGGTTGTTCGATAGCTTGCATAGCTCCTCAAATACAAACAATCCTGTCCTCTCCGGGTACTCGTCCTCACGAGGTAACATGAGTGTGTAAGGGTCACCGGCGGTGTACTCTCCTATGGTCCAGCGACCGGGTCTTACCCGCTCACACCCTGTCCTCCTCTGAGTGAATATGGATATAGTGTCCAGGTTCAGAAAGGCTCCATGTGATGCAACGAGTAGACCCAATTGCTGTAGCACAGTCTCTGCCTGCTCCTGCTCAGACTCGAAAGGGTATGATTGTGTGTGATTGCCATACTGATGACTGGGAGTGTACTGCTGAAACGGCAAAGTGTCCCCTGCTACATCCTCAATGTCTACTGGATGGTAGATATAAGGGCAGATGATAATTATGCCTCTATCCCTACACACTATACACTTCATGCCTGTTACTGGTGTGTCATGACAGGCTGGAATGGGCTCATCCTCAGGGCTATTGTAAAGCATGTTTTTATCATTGTCATATATGGTTATAGGTCCAGAGCATCGCTCTGTGTTACTGCATTTAAAGTAATTATAGGTAGTCGCGTATTCCACATTGTAATCGGTGTAGTACCTTTTGGCCCTTATAACATCGGCAATCTGGTATGCTGAGATCCCAGGTATCAACTCTAACCTTGATCCGTATAGGTTGTTGATAATATCAAAGTCTGAAGCCTTTACTGTCTCCACGTTGACGTTGATAACTATCACCCAAGGACCTCGGTTCAACTGGGACTGCAAGGTTAATATCCAGTCAAGTACAGCAGCCAGCTCTTCCTGGTATGGGTCAGGTCGGATGGAGTGTAGGAAGCTAAGCTTCACACCAATCTTACCCCCCCAGCCCTGGCGGATGATAGTTTTCAGGGTGTCCTCGGCCGCAAGTGGTATATACACCTGGGACGTTTTCACACTGTTGTACTTCGATAAGGATCGTACGTCTATGGGCAAGTACAGATCTTTGAGACTCAAGGGAAGGTGTTCCATTAGAATTTCGACGTCGACGAGTACGACATCACATCTCATCATGTCTAGAGGAGCGGACGGGTTGTCTCGTGTTGGTCCAGACAAGAGGGCAAATACATGCATTGTGACTAGACAGAATCGTTCCGTTTTAGGTGGGACCGAGCCATATACAACCCTGCCTTGGTTCTCGATCGAGACATGGGGCTCCTGGTGTGTAATTTCTAGCGTCCAGTCGTTGTTGCTGCCCTCGACTCCTTTTGACACATGTGCGAACGGGGTCGTGATGCACGTAGGAGAGCACAGCCCATCGGGGTTTGCGTAGTGGAGCAGAGCATGTTTGCAATTGCAGGACTGGTGTAGCTTTGGTTTCCACAGGCAGTTGACATCGACTTTCTTTTGTAGCCTTAGCATGGTTTCCTGATGAGTGTCATAGAGTTCGAGCTTGACGTGTAAGGAGTTCCATCGGCCGCAGGTGAAGTCTTCTATGACCAGGGAGATATCGAATACATGCACGAAGAAGCCAAATGATGTCATGGTGGTCCAGTTCTGGCCTATAGCGATCTCATATTGAGCCTGCCCGGAAACATGACCCAGACTGTCTGCCCTCAACACCCACTTACCCCAAGGCTTGCCCCTGAACCAATATAGCAGTTTAGGTATGTACCTTTTCTCCATGCCCAAGGGGATGATGAGTCTGGTCTCTACGATAAGCATGTCATGTTCCCCTATCCACAAAGGATTGGTGTTTAGGAACTGAATGGATAAGGCAGGGTCCACATCTTTCCCAGTAACAAATGGTTTCACCACGGTGTCATATAGTTGCTTGGAGGTGTCGTAAAGAGACAGCTGGTTCAGCTTGTAGTACAATGCTTCAGCTGGGGAACCCATGCCATGTAACATTCTTTCGAAATTGAACATACACTGGGTCAGTCGTTCATAACCGGTCATGTCTCTGCAAAGTCTCTCAACTATGAAGCTAGGCATGTCCCGCACCCAGGATGTAGTCAGAGCCTTGAGCGTATCAAGGAGGTGTTTCGAACTTATTTCAGTGAAGAGGTCCTGCACCTTATAATGTTCAGGATTACCGCAAATCGTGTTATGCCAGAATGTGCCGGGGAGGATCACACTTTCATTTTTTGGACAATAGACGCTGTGAAGGTTACAAGTCTCTTCACTTCCAAACATCCCCAGGAAATAGCCTGTAGGACACACGGCTGCACATCGTCTTCCTATTGGGTCCTTGTAACGCATGGCTGGTTGCCCCAGAGGACACCTGTAAAGACATAGTCCAACACCGCTGTCGGTGCACCCAACAAGAGCAAATGGTGGGTCGTATATTTCGGTGCAGTATTCTACATCATTACGGCAGTTGTGTAAATTGGTCTTTACCAATATATGATCACGTATCCTGCTACCCAGACAAGTCAAGAAACACAGAGCTGTTAGCAGATATGTTCGGATGAGCAGGAAAATGGCCATTGTTATCACATGTGGACATTGCCCGATTAACGAATCTGTTAATTTAAAAGAAAGTAAACATGACCGAGCCTGGGACGGTAACAATGGAAACGACCAAGCCGAAAACACTCCTGAGTCTCTTCGACGGCACGGGCAGTATTTGCAGGCCATTCGTCGAAGCTGGATGGAACGTGCGAAGGCTAGACATCGACGGTGGACACGGGGCTGATATCGTTGTAGACATACGAAAGTGGGACCCTGTCACAGAGTGGCAAGGGCCAGCTCCCGACGTTATAGTCGCCGGACCACCTTGTGAAAACTACAGCATAGCAAGGACTAATGCCAATATCCCGAGGAACCTGAAGCTCGCAGATTCTCTGGTGGAAAAGACTATAGACATCATAGAGCACTTCCATACCATCAACCCTACCATGCAGTACTTTGTGGAAAACCCAGACTCCAGTCTGCTCTGGAAGAGATGGGTTTCGCACAGGCTCTACGAAGACATCGACAATCACCCGTTGAGCTTGTTTGTGAAGCGGCTGAATGATGGTGTTGGGAAGAAAACATGTCAGCAGGTCACCCAGGCCAAGAGCAAGGGATTCAAGATGTCTTGTAAAGACCCCAGGGCTGTCAGACTCGATTACTGTCAATACGGCGCCAAATACAGAAAGAGGACTCGGTTCATGACCAACAACCCGTTCAGAGGCAGGAGGTGCAGACAGGACTGTGGCAGCATCATCAACGGGAAGCACATCGAGGTAGCTCAACGAGGCCCTAGGTCGTCATTGGATACAAAGGGAGTCACATTAGGAAAGACTACACATACATTAGACGAGCTACATGCCTATCCGGACGCTCTCACGACCAGAATATTTAATCATGTTGACAAAGCCGTCCCCCGTGAGAGACAGGGTCTTGGCCCCCTACGACCTGAGCCCACTTTGACTCAACTTAGGACTTGATGGCGATGGTTACTGTTTGTTTTATATTGTTACACTCTGCTTACTGAATGTCAGTGATATCCATGCCATAGGCAGTATAGTATGTTGTGATATGCAGTGATGGTATTGAAATGTGAAATAAAAGACAATGAAATTCTGGTTGGTATGGTTGTGTATTATTCAAAAAAAGCACATTGTATACATACACAATACATAGATACATGTCAGGGTACAAAACATTTCGCTTTAGTGTGCGTAGCAAACACCAGAGCGCCCAGCTTGGACTTTGAGTGTACTCGTTTGTGTATAGGACAAGGGTAGGTTGTAGACGTTTCATTTGCCTGGACACAAAAGAGTCCAGATCCGGTCTTCCTGATAGTCACAGGGACACCCCACAGCAATGTTAGTCTCCGAGCTTCACTTTCTACCCTGGTTTGATTCGGCACTCCCTCGGTCTCGGACACCGGGAAAGGTTGACAGTATCCCCGATCTTTTAAGAGGCATCGGAAACGACTCCCCAGTGATGTTACATCAGATAGTATAGGGTTGGAGGAAAGGCCAACTGAAAGGGACAGGGGGTCATCACAGCCCGGGTCTTCAATGTCTTGGGTGTTGAACGTATCCACGTACTCAAACCTAGAGTTATTTTTATAACAGTTGGGTAACCGAACAGACTTCCTAAACGAGTACGGGCCCTTGTCGATGGATGAACGCCTGTTGTCAAGATCACAGTTGAGCCTCAGATACCCGGACCCAGATGAGTTACAAGGTCCCTTTCTCATCGCATGTCCAAGGTTGCAGAGCCCGCACGAGTCTGCGTCTGCAGGGTAAGACAGTAGAACGTACTTCATGGAGACCCTCTCCATCTCGTCCAGTAAAGGTCTGTAGGCCTCTATACCATCAACACTGCACAGTTCTATCGGAAGATACCAGAGCATTCTGAGGCTCAGCTTGGCCTTGACAGAGGACGCCCTGACATACACAGCGATCTTACCAACCACATTTGCAAGCTCTCTGAGAGACGGATCGGTCTCCAATTCGATCATCTTTACCTTCACAAGTCTCACCAGAGACTCGACTATCACCAAGATCAGACTTGTTGTTAAGGCCTCAGATACCTTACGCTTGGTGGAGCGATCCGCTTCGGTGGTAAATTTCTTGTTGCATGTCTGGCAACACTTGAGGTCCACGTCCAAGTTCAATCTGCTGACAGGCCTTCCGGGTAGGAACACCTCGTTGTAGCACAGGCGAGGGGTACTGTCTCGGTTCGCCACCGTGGTGCTCAAGTGCCCTCTGGATGTGACCGTATACCGGTGTACTGTGTTACCAGTCGCAGGGTCGACGGGGTCTTCCATGAGCAACACGGGGTTGACGGATCCCCACTTCTCACGTGACGGTAGCATTGCTACGGGCTCACGGGTGCGTGTTATACAGTAATTCACCAGGTGATCAAAAGTCAGATCATGGCTCGTATACACTGTGAAGTTATAAGGGAAAGCTCTAGGTCTATCTGTTAGAGTCCCCGCTAGGTTGTTGAAGGTCTCTAAAGTGGTGACGGTATATATTTCAGTCATTCCTTCCGTAGGGAAAGGTGAGACAGGGGAGAGTATCTCTCTGACACTTGGTTCACCTAGAGTTTGTCTTCCAGCTGAGTTGTCTACCTCCTCGTAGCACTTTCTTGCGTCATGGTCGAGTTTCAATAAACCTTCATCTCCTAACCCTCCTTTATCTCCACCGTGTAGCTCTTTGCATTCTCGATCCTCTTCGAGTTGAGCCTCTCTGTCTTCGGGGTATTTCCAGTGTGAAAATGAGATATGATCTACCCCGACCAAGGGGATCCCATGGAGGGACTGGTGATCCTCAGCACTGCGGTCCAATAGTCCCCCTGTAGCTAGCATTTGGCTAGGTTCCGGGGGTTCCAAGCTAACCTTATCGGAGTAGTACAGACCAAGAGCACGGTTGTATAGAGGGTAGTGATGCATGACATCGTACCGCTTGCTGAGCATATCGCTTACGGTCTGGGAAAATAGAGAGTGTAGCTGTTCCCCGAGCTGAAGTTCCTCATCCTGTTGGTACTGTGTGTAGTGTTCTAGAAAGCTTGCGCATGTGACACCCTTCGACATACACATAGCCACAAAATCACCCTGGGTAGCTACAGATTGCAGGTCTGGGATTTGCTCCAAAGACTCAAAACTTATGTCTCGTCCCAGTAGGCAGGTTGTGTTACCCAATCCCCCGATGGTAACATCAGCTAGTACCCTGGTGAGGTGGCTCGCCGTGTCATTAAAGTCTGAGGCTAATATGCAGGCACGCAACAGGTCTCCTCGACGCAGGGTTAAAGCACTAGGAGCCGTGTTCCACATGTGCCACTGCCCAGTCCGGCACCCTAGGGTGAAGTAACAAGTCACTGGATGCTTTCCAGATGTGTTATTGTCATTTAGTGTATATTGTCTCAGTTTCAGAACCTGTACCTTGTTCACGTTAGACTGCATGATCCCTAAACAAGAGACACATTAGATGGGAACAGACAATGCATTGGCTTATATATGAGGGATTGCTTTGATGTTCACATCATGGGCTACGTGAAAGGGGTTGGATATACGCACTGTATGTTACACAGAATAAACCAATAACACATGTCCATGTCAAAGGGATCAGATTTTATTGGTACACACAATGGGACATTGGCCTGTTGTACATGGTAAATAAAGCATTTAGCGGTTGTGTGTAAACGATAAAAACAAGGTCCATGTACATTCCAATTATACACCCAGTGGTTAGTGTTCCAGGACCAGTGTTTTATAGTTACACCTTTAGGTCGTACAGACTATCTTTAAGCTTGCTTATCAGCTGTGTCATTTTCCTATAACAATCAGGGGCATGAGCTCCGGACAAGTTTCCACACATGTAACACCAGTGCCGTTCAGCCAGTGTGACATATATCAGGAACTTCACTTCAACTTTAGGATGATTCCAAGCGTCTGGGGCAGTAATCACGTGTGGGTGCGCTATGAACCCCCTGCGGAATCTCTCTTGTCCTATCTCAATCTTTAGCCGGTCAGGACTGTAGTTTGCCTTTAGGTATGGACACTCTCCTTTGGTAAAGAAAGCGTGTTGATTCAGGAACGTGTCACCTGGCACGAAGTCTGATATACCCACATTGCAACTGGAACACTGGTGACTGTCTCCCTTTCCGGTGTATTCCATGTTGGTTGTGTCTCCCAACCAGGCAAACCTCGATAGGTTGGATCTGCAGCCTACAACACTGTCGGGTTTAGCGTTGGCTGCTGATGTTACCTTAGCCTCCTGTTTCGAAGGAAGCCCGAGCATTATTGCCTCACGAGCAAAAAACGAGTTGTCACCAGGTTGCACGTTCTTCCCTCCGTTTGTTTTGGTCATCCATTCAAGCCGCCCCATCATGTTTCCATCAAAGTATGGGTCGATACCGGTAGGCTCGTATTTTCCATTTTTGAAAATGATATTGTGGTGGATTGTGGGTTCTCCGAAAAGTGCCTGTTTTTTTGGTGGCCATTCCATGCCCGTTTCTTCCTGTGTAGGTAGAAGCTGAAACAGTACTACAGATTACAAAGCGCTACCTGACCGTGACACTCTGTATAGTGAGTAAATTTGATTACACAAGGGTATAACAACTGGAAGAGGGTTTGGTCGTTTCCTCTCTTTATGTAACTCCTGGATACCCCGCACGTGGAGGTTGGACAGATGGAAATGGTCTCGATTTCAAACCCGAGCCCTCAACTTTTTCCAAGTGCCAGGTGGACACAGGAGCCCCGAGGCCCTCCAAAACAGGCAAATTCGGACCCCATCTGCTACTCGCGACGGTTGGACATATGGAACTGGTCTCGATTTTACAGAGGAGCCGGCAACTTTTTGCAAGTGCCAGGTGGACACAGGAGCCCCGAGGCCCTCCAAAACAGGCAAATTCGGAGCTCATCTGCTACTCGCGACGGTTGGACATATGGAAATGGTCTCGATTTTACAGACGAGCCTTCAACTTTTTCCAAGTGCCAGGTGGACACAGGAGCCCCGAGGCCCTCCAAAACAGGCAACTTCGGACCCAATCGACTACTCGTGACGGTTGGACATATGGAAATGGTCTCGATTTTACAGAGGAGCCGGCAACTTTTTGCAAGTGCCAGGTGGACACAGGAGCCCCGAGGCCCTCCAAAACAGGCAAATTCGGAGCTCATCTGCTACTCGCGACGGTTGGACATATGGAAATGGTCTCGATTTTACAGACGAGCCTTCAACTTTTTCCAAGTGCCAGGTGGACACAGGAGCCCCGAGGCCCTCCAAAACAGGCAACTTCGGACCCAATCGACTCCTCGTGACGGTTGGACAGATGGAAATGGTCTCGATTTTACAGAGGAGCCGTCAACTTTTTGCAAGTGCCAGGTGGACACAGGAGCCCCGAGGCCCTCCAAAACAGGCAACGTCGAGCCCAATCGGCTCCTCGTGACGGTTGGACAGATGGAAATGGTCTCAATTTCAAACCCGAGCCCTCAACTTTTTGCAAATGCCAGGTGGACACAGGAGCCCCGAGGCCCTCCAAAACAGGCAACATCGGACCCAATCGGCTGCTCGTGACGGTTGGACATATGGAAATGGTCTCGATTTTACAGAGGAGACGTCAACTTTTTCCAAGTGCCAGGTGGACACAGGAGCCCCGAGGCCCTCCAAAACAGGCAACTTCGGACCCAATCGGCTACTCGTGACGGTTGGACATATGGAAATGGTCTCGATTTTACAGAGGAGACGTCAACTTTTTTAAATTTCCAAGTAGACACAGGAGCCCCGAGGCCCTCCAAAACAGGCAATTTCGGACCCCATCGGCTACTCGTGACGGTTGGACATATGGAAATGGTCTCGATTTTACAGAGGAGCCGTCAACTTTTTGCAAGTGCCAGGTGGACACAGGAGCCCCGAGGCCCTCCAAAACAGGCAAATTCGGACCTCATCTGCTACTCGCGACGGTTGGACATATGGAAATGGTCTCGATTTCAAACCCGAGCCTTCAACTTTTTCCAAATGCCAGGTGGACACAGGAGCCCCGAGGCCCTCCAAAACAGGCAAAGTCGGACCTCATCTGCTACTCGCGACGGTTGGACATATGGAAATGGTCTCGATTTCAAACCCGAGCCTTCAACTTTTTCCAAGTGCCAGGTGGACACAGGAGCCCCGAGGCCCTCCAAAACAGGCAACTTCGGACCCAATCGGCTACTCGTGACGGTTGGACATATGGAAATGGTCTCGATTTTTCAGAGGAGACGTCAACTTTTTCCAAGTGCCAGGTAGACACAGGAGCCCCGAGGCCCTCCAAAACAGGCAACTTCGGACCCAATCGGCTACTCGTGACGGTTGGACATATGGAAATGGTCTCGATTTTTCAGAGGAGACGTCAACTTTTTCCAAGTGCCAGGTAGACACAGGAGCCCCGAGGCCCTCCAAAACAGGCAAATTCGGACCTCATCTGCTACTCGCGACGGTTGGACATATGGAAATGGTCTCGATTTCAAACCCGAGCCTTCAACTTTTTCCAAGTGCCAGGTGGACACAGGAGCCCCGAGGCCCTCCAAAACAGGCAACTTCGGACCCAATCGGCTACTCGTGACGGTTGGACATATGGAAATGGTCTCGATTTTTCAGAGGAGACGGCAACTTTTTTAAATTTCCAAGTAGACACAGGAGCCCCGAGGCCCTCCAAAACAGGCAAATTCGGACCTCATCTGCTACTCGCGACGGTTGGACATATGGAAATGGTCTCGATTTCAAACCCAAGCCCTCAACTTTTTCCAAGTGCCAGGTGGACAGAGGAGCCCCGAGGCCCTCCAAAACAGGCAACTTCGGACCCAATCGGCTACTCGTGACGGTTGGACATATGGAACTGGTCTCGATTTTACAGAGGAGCCGGCAACTTTTTGCAAGTGCCAGGTGGACACAGGAGCCCCGAGGCCCTCCAAAACAGGCAAATTCGGAGCTCATCTGCTACTCGCGACGGTTGGACATATGGAAATGGTCTCGATTTTACAGACGAGCCTTCAACTTTTTCCAAGTGCCAGGTGGACACAGGAGCCCCGAGGCCCTCCAAAACAGGCAACTTCGGACCCAATCGACTACTCGTGACGGTTGGACATATGGAAATGGTCTCGATTTTACAGAGGAGCCGGCAACTTTTTGCAAGTGCCAGGTGGACACAGGAGCCCCGAGGCCCTCCAAAACAGGCAAATTCGGAGCTCATCTGCTACTCGCGACGGTTGGACATATGGAAATGGTCTCGATTTTACAGACGAGCCTTCAACTTTTTCCAAGTGCCAGGTGGACACAGGAGCCCCGAGGCCCTCCAAAACAGGCAACTTCGGACCCAATCGACTCCTCGTGACGGTTGGACAGATGGAAATGGTCTCGATTTTACAGAGGAGCCGTCAACTTTTTGCAAGTGCCAGGTGGACACAGGAGCCCCGAGGCCCTCCAAAACAGGCAACGTCGAGCCCAATCGGCTCCTCGTGACGGTTGGACATATGGAAATGGTCTCGATTTCAAACCCGAGCCCTCAACTTTTTCCAAGTGCCAGGTGGACACAGGAGCCCCGAGGCCCTCCAAAACAGGCAACTTCGGACCCAATCGGCTACTCGTGACGGTTGGACATATGGAACTGGTCTCGATTTTACAGAGGAGACGTCAACTTTTTCCAAGTGCCAGGTGGACAAAGGAGCCCCGAGGCCCTCCAAAACAGGCAACTTCGGACCCAATCGACTACTCGTGACGGTTGGACATATGGAAATGGTCTCGATTTTACAGAGGAGCCGTCAACTTTTTGCAAGTGCCAGGTGGACACAGGAGCCCCGAGGCCCTCCAAAACAGGCAAATTCGGACCTCATCTGCTACTCGCGACGGTTGGACATATGGAAATGGTCTCGATTTCAAACCCGAGCCTTCAACTTTTTCCAAATGCCAGGTGGACACAGGAGCCCCGAGGCCCTCCAAAACAGGCAAAGTCGGACCTCATCTGCTACTCGCGACGGTTGGACATATGGAAATGGTCTCGATTTCAAACCCGAGCCTTCAACTTTTTCCAAGTGCCAGGTGGACACAGGAGCCCCGAGGCCCTCCAAAACAGGCAACTTCGGACCCAATCGGCTACTCGTGACGGTTGGACATATGGAAATGGTCTCGATTTTTCAGAGGAGACGTCAACTTTTTCCAAGTGCCAGGTAGACACAGGAGCCCCGAGGCCCTCCAAAACAGGCAAATTCGGACCTCATCTGCTACTCGCGACGGTTGGACATATGGAAATGGTCTCGATTTCAAACCCGAGCCTTCAACTTTTTCCAAGTGCCAGGTGGACACAGGAGCCCCGAGGCCCTCCAAAACAGGCAACTTCGGACCCAATCGGCTACTCGTGACGGTTGGACATATGGAAATGGTCTCGATTTTTCAGAGGAGACGGCAACTTTTTTAAATTTCCAAGTAGACACAGGAGCCCCGAGGCCCTCCAAAACAGGCAAATTCGGACCTCATCTGCTACTCGCGACGGTTGGACATATGGAAATGGTCTCGATTTCAAACCCAAGCCCTCAACTTTTTCCAAGTGCCAGGTGGACAGAGGAGCCCCGAGGCCCTCCAAAACAGGCAACTTCGGACCCAATCGGCTACTCGTGACGGTTGGACATATGGAACTGGTCTCGATTTTACAGAGGAGCCGGCAACTTTTTGCAAGTGCCAGGTGGACACAGGAGCCCCGAGGCCCTCCAAAACAGGCAAATTCGGAGCTCATCTGCTACTCGCGACGGTTGGACATATGGAAATGGTCTCGATTTTACAGACGAGCCTTCAACTTTTTCCAAGTGCCAGGTGGACACAGGAGCCCCGAGGCCCTCCAAAACAGGCAACTTCGGACCCAATCGACTACTCGTGACGGTTGGACATATGGAAATGGTCTCGATTTTACAGAGGAGCCGGCAACTTTTTGCAAGTGCCAGGTGGACACAGGAGCCCCGAGGCCCTCCAAAACAGGCAAATTCGGAGCTCATCTGCTACTCGCGACGGTTGGACATATGGAAATGGTCTCGATTTTACAGACGAGCCTTCAACTTTTTCCAAGTGCCAGGTGGACACAGGAGCCCCGAGGCCCTCCAAAACAGGCAACTTCGGACCCAATCGACTCCTCGTGACGGTTGGACAGATGGAAATGGTCTCGATTTTACAGAGGAGCCGTCAACTTTTTGCAAGTGCCAGGTGGACACAGGAGCCCCGAGGCCCTCCAAAACAGGCAACGTCGAGCCCAATCGGCTCCTCGTGACGGTTGGACATATGGAAATGGTCTCGATTTCAAACCCGAGCCCTCAACTTTTTCCAAGTGCCAGGTGGACACAGGAGCCCCGAGGCCCTCCAAAACAGGCAACTTCGGACCCAATCGGCTACTCGTGACGGTTGGACATATGGAACTGGTCTCGATTTTACAGAGGAGACGTCAACTTTTTCCAAGTGCCAGGTGGACAAAGGAGCCCCGAGGCCCTCCAAAACAGGCAACTTCGGACCCAATCGACTACTCGTGACGGTTGGACATATGGAAATGGTCTCGATTTTACAGAGGACCCGGCAACTTTTTGCAAGTGCCAAGTGTACACAGGAGCCCCGAGGCCCTCCAAAACAGGCAAATTCGGAGCTCATCTGCTACTCGCGACGGTTGGACATATGGAAATGGTCTCGATTTCAAACCCAAGCCCTCAACTTTTTCCAAGTGCCAGGTGGACACAGGAGCCCCGAGGCCCTCCAAAACAGGCAATTTCGGACCCCATCGGCTACTCGTGACGGTTGGACATATGGAACTGGTCTCGATTTTACAGAGGAGACGTCAACTTTTTTAAATTTCCAAGTAGACACAGGAGCCCCGAGGCCCTCCAAAACAGGCAATTTCGGACCCCATCGGCTACCCGTGGCGGTTGGACATATGGAAATGGTCTCGATTTCAAACCCGAGCCCTCAACTTTTTGCAAATGCCAGGTGGACACAGGAGCCCCGAGGCCCTCCAAAACAGGCAAATTCGGACCTCATCTGCTACTCGCGACGGTTGGACATATGGAAATGGTCTCCATTTCAAACCCGAGCCCTCAACTTTTTCCAAGTGCCAGGTGGACACAGAAGCCCCGAGGCCCTCCAAAACAGGCAACTTCGGACCCAATCGGCTACTCGTGACGGTTGGACATATGGAACTGGTCTCGATTTTACAGAGGAGACGTCAACTTTTTCCAAGTGCCAGGTGGACACAGGAGCCCCGAGGCCCTCCAAAACAGGCAACTTCGGACCCAATCGACTACTCGTGACGGTTGGACATATGGAAATGGTCTCGATTTTACAGAGGACCCGGCAACTTTTTGCAAGTGCCAAGTGGACACAGGAGCCCCGAGGCCCTCCAAAACAGGCAAATTCGGAGCTCATCTGCAACTCGCGACGGTTGGACATATGGAAATGGTCTCGATTTCAAACCCAAGCCCTCAACTTTTTCCAAGTGCCAGGTGGACACAGGAGCCCCGAGGCCCTCCAAAACAGGCAATTTCGGACCCCATCGGCTACTCGTGACGGTTGGACAGATGGAAATGGTCTCGATTTCAAACCCAAGCCCTCAACTTTTTCAAAGTGCCAGGTGGACACAGGAGCCCCGAGGCCCTCCAAAACAGGCAACTTCGGACCCAATCGGCTACTCGTGATGGTTGGACATATGGAACTGGTCTCGATTTTACAGAGGAGACGTCAACTTTTTTAAATTTCCAAGTAGACACAGGAGCCCCGAGGCCCTCCAAAACAGGCAATTTCGGACCCCATCGGCTACCCGTGACGGTTGGACAGATGGAAATGGTCTCGATTTCAAACCCGAGCACTCAACTTTTTGCAAATGCCAGGTGGACACAGGAGCCCCGAGGCCCTCCAAAACAGGCAAATTCGGACCTCATCTGCTACTCGCGACGGTTGGACATATGGAAATGGTCTCGATTTCAAACCCGAGCCCTCAACTTTTTCCAAGTCCCAGGTGGACACAGGAGCCCCGAGGCCCTCCAAAACAGGCAACTTCGGACCCATTCGGCTACTCGTGACGGTTGGACATATGGAACTGGTCTCGATTTTACAGAGGAGACGTCAACTTTTTTAAATTTCCAAGTAGACACAGGAGCCCCGAGGCCCTCCAAAACAGGCAACTTCGGACCCAATCGGCTACTCGTGACGGTTGGACATATGGAAATGGTCTCGATTTCAAACCCGAGCACTCAACTTTTTGCAAATGCCAGGTGGACACAGGAGCCCCGAGGCCCTCCAAAACAGGCAAATTGGGAGCTCATCTGCTACTCGCGACGGTTGGACATATGGAAATGGTCTCGATTTCAAACCCAAGCCCTCAACTTTTTCCAAGTGCCAGGTGGACACAGGAGCCCCGAGGCCCTCCAAAACAGGCAAATTCGGAACCAATCGACTACTCGTGACGGTTGGACATATGGAAATGGTCTCGATTTCAAACCCAAGCCCTCAACTTTTTCCAAGTGCCAGGTGGACACAGGAGCCCCGAGGCCCTCCAAAACACACAATTTCGGACCCCATCGGCTACTCGTGACGGTTGGACAGATGGAAATGGTCTCGATTTCAAACCCGAGCCCTCAACTTTTTCCAAGTGCCAGGTGGACACAGGAGCCCCGAGGCCCTCCAAAACAGGCAACTTCGGACCCAATCGGCTACTCGTGACGGTTGGACATATGGAACTGGTCTCGATTTTACAGAGGAGACGTCAACTTTTTTAAATTTCCAAGTAGACACAGGAGCCCCGAGGCCCTCCAAAACAGGCAACTTCGGACCCAATAGGCTACTCGTGACGGTTGGACATATGGAAATGGTCTCGATTTCAAACCCGAGCCCTCAACTTTTTCCAAGTGCCAGGTGGACACAGGAGCCCCGAGGCCCTCCAAAACAGGCAACTTCGGACCCAATCGACTCCTCGTGACGGTTGGACATATGGAAATGGTCTCGATTTTACAGAGGAGCCGTCAACTTTTTGCAAGTGCCAGGTGGACACAGGAGCCCCGAGGCCCTCCAAAACAGGCAAATTCGGAGCTCATCTGCTACTCGCGACGGTTGGACATATGGAAATGGTCTCGATTTTACAGACGAGCCTTCAACTTTTTCCAAGTGCCAGGTGGACACAGGAGCCCCGAGGCCCTCCAAAACAGGCAAATTCGGAGCTCATCTGCTACTCGCGACGGTTGGACAGATGGAAATGGTCTCGATTTCAAACCCGAGCCCTCAACTTTTTCCAAGTGCCAGGTGGACACAGGAGCCCCGAGGCCCTCCAAAACAGGCAACTTCGGACCCAATCGACTACTCGTGACGGTTGGACAGATGGAAATGGTCTCGATTTCAAACCCGAGCCCTCAACTTTTTCCAAGTGCCAGGTGGACACAGGAGCCCCGAGGCCCTCCAAAACAGGCAACTTCAGACCCAATCGACTCCTTGTGACGGTTGGACATATGGAACTGGTCTCGATTTTACAGAGGAGACGTCAACTTTTTCCAAGTGCCAGGTGGACACAGGAGCCCCGAGGCCCTCCAAAACAGGCAAATTCGGAGCTCATCTGCTACTCGCGACGGTTGGACATATGGAAATGGTCTCGATTTCAAACCCAAGCCCTCAACTTTTTCCAAGTGCCAGGTGGACACAGGAGCCCCGAGGCCCTCCAAAACAGGCAATTTCGGACCCCATCGGCTACTCGTGACGGTTGGACAGATGGAAATGGTCTCGATTTCAAACCCGAGCCCTCAACTTTTTCCAAGTGCCAGGTGGACACAGGAGCCCCGAGGCCCTCCAAAACAGGCAACTTCGGACCCAATGGACTACTCGTGACGGTTGGACATATGGAAATGGTCTCGATTTTACAGAGGAGACATCAACTTTTTCCAAGTGCCAGGTGGACACAGGAGCCCCGAGGCCCTCCAAAACAGGCAACTTCGGACCCAATCGACTACTCGTGACGGTTGGACATATGGAAATGGTCTCGATTTTACAGAGGAGCCTTCAACTTTTTCCAAGTGCCAGGTGGACACAGGAGCCCCGAGGCCCTCCAAAACAGGCAACTTCGGACCCAATCGACTCCTCGTGACGGTTGGACATATGGAAATGGTCTCGATTTTACAGAGGAGCCGTCAACTTTTTGCAAGTGCCAGGTGGACACAGGAGCCCCGAGGCCCTCCAAAACAGGCAAATTCGGAGCTCATCTGCTACTCGCGACGGTTGGACATATGGAAATGGTCTCGATTTTACAGACGAGCCTTCAACTTTTTCCAAGTGCCAGGTGGACACAGGAGCCCCGAGGCCCTCCAAAACAGGCAAATTCGGAGCTCATCTGCTACTCGCGACGGTTGGACAGATGGAAATGGTCTCGATTTCAAACCCGAGCCCTCAACTTTTTCCAAGTGCCAGGTGGACACAGGAGCCCCGAGGCCCTCCAAAACAGGCAACTTCGGACCCAATCGGCTACTCGTGACGGTTGGACATATGGAACTGGTCTCGATTTTACAGAGGAGACGTCAACTTTTTCCAAGTGCCAGGTGGACACAGGAGCCCCGAGGCCCTCCAAAACAGGCAAATTCGAAGCTCATCTGCTACTCGCGACGGTTGGACATATGGAAATGGTCTCGATTTCAAACCCAAGCCCTCAACTTTTTCCAAGTGCCAGGTGGACACAGGAGCCCCGAGGCCCTCCAAAACAGGCAAATTCGGAGCTCATCTGCTACTCGCGACGGTTGGACAGATGGAAATGGTCTCGATTTCAAACCCGAGCCCTCAACTTTTTCCAAGTGCCAGGTGGACACAGGAGCCCCGAGGCCCTCCAAAACAGGCAACTTCGGACCCAATCGGCTACTCGTGACGGTTGGACATATGGAACTGGTCTCGATTTTACAGAGGAGACGTCAACTTTTTCCAAGTGCCAGGTGGACACAGGAGCCCCGAGGCCCTCCAAAACAGGCAAATTCGGAGCTCATCTGCTACTCGTGACGGTTGGACATATGGAAATGGTCTCGATTTCAAACCCAAGCCCTCAACTTTTTGCAAGTGCCAGGTGGACACAGGAGCCCCGAGGCCCTCCAAAACAGGCAAATTCGGAGCTCATCTGCTACTCGCGACGGTTGGACATATGGAAATGGTCTCGATTTTACAGACGAGCCTTCAACTTTTTCCAAGTGCCAGGTGGACACAGGAGCCCCGAGGCCCTCCAAAACAGGCAATTTCGGACCCAATCGACTCCTCGTGACGGTTGGACATATGGAAATGGTCTCGATTTTACAGAGGAGCCGTCAACTTTTTGCAAGTGCCAGGTGGACACAGGAGCCCCGAGGCCCTCCAAAACAGGCAATTTCGGACCCCATCGGCTACTCGTGACGGTTGGACAGATGGAAATGGTCTCGATTTCAAACCCGAGCACTCAACTTTTTGCAAATGCCAGGTGGACACAGGAGCCCCGAGGCCCTCCAAAACAGGCAAATTCGGAGCTCATCTGCTACTCGCGACGGTTGGACATATGGAAATGGTCTCGATTTCAAACCCAAGCCCTCAACTTTTTCCAAGTGCCAGGTGGACACAGGAGCCCCGAGGCCCTCCAAAACAGGCAATTTCGGACCCCATCGGCTACTCGTGACGGTTGGACAGATGGAAATGGTCTCGATTTCAAACCCGAGCCCTCAACTTTTTCCAAGTGCCAGGTGGACACAGGAGCCCCGAGGCCCTCCAAAACAGGCAACTTCGGACCCAATCGGCTACTCGTGACGGTTGGACATATGGAACTGGTCTCGATTTTACAGAGGAGACGTCAACTTTTTCCAAGTGCCAGGTGGACACAGGAGCCCCGAGGCCCTCCAAAACAGGCAACTTCGGACCCAATCGACTACTCGTGACGGTTGGACATATGGAAATGGTCTCGATTTTACAGAGGAGCCGGCAACTTTTTGCAAGTGCCAGGTGGACACAGGAGCCCCGAGGCCCTCCAAAACAGGCAAATTCGGAGCTCATCTGCTACTCGCGACGGTTGGACATATGGAAATGGTCTCGATTTTACAGACGAGCCTTCAACTTTTTCCAAGTGCCAGGTGGACACAGGAGCCCCGAGGCCCTCCAAAACAGGCAATTTCGGACCCAATCAACTCCTCGTGACGGTTGGACATATGGAAATGGTCTCGATTTTACAGAGGAGCCGTCAACTTTTTGCAAGTGCCAGGTGGACACAGGAGCCCCGAGGCCCTCCAAAACAGGCAATTTCGGACCCCATCGGCTACTCGTGACGGTTGGACAGATGGAAATGTTCTCGATTTCAAACCCGAGCTCTCAACTTTTTGCAAATGCCAGGTGGACACAGGAGCCCCGAGGCCCTCCAAAACAGGCAAATTCGGAGCTCATCTGCTACTCGCGACGGTTGGACATATGGAAATGGTCTCGATTTCAAACCCAAGCCCTCAACTTTTTCCAAGTGCCAGGTGGACACAGGAGCCCCGAGGCCCTGCAAAACAGGCAACGTTTTGAGCCAGAGACAGAAATATGGAGAGTGAGAGAGAGGGAAAGCTAGAAAAAGGGTGGGAGGGAAGAAGAGCCCCGTTGACACTGGAGCCAGACATCCCTCCAAAACAGGCAACTTTTTGAGCCAGAGACAGAAATATGGAGAGTGAGAGAGAGAGAAAGCTAGGAAAAGGGTGGGAGGGAAGAAGAGCCCCGTTGACACAGGAGCTCCACAGCCCTCCAAAACAGGCAATTTCGGAGCTCATCTGCTACTCGCGACGGTTGGACATATGGAAACGGTCTCGATTTTACAGACGAGCCTTCAACTTTTTCCAAGTGCCAGGTGGACACAGGAGCTCCACAGCCCTCCAAAACAGGCAATTTCGGAGCTCATCTGCTACTCGCGACGGTTGGACATATGGAAATGGTCTCGATTTTACAGAGGAGACGTCAACTTTTTTAAATTTCCAAGTAGACACAGGAGCCCCGAGGCCCTCCAAAACAGGCAATTTCGGACCCCATCGGCTACTCGTGACGGTTGGACATATGGAAATGGTCTCGATTTCAAACCCAAGCCCTCAACTTTTTGCAAGTGCCAGGTGGACACAGGAGCCCCGAGGCCCTCCAAAACAGGCAACTTCGGACCCAATCGGCTACTCGTGACGGTTGGACATATGGAACTGGTCTCGATTTTACAGAGGAGACGTCAACTTTTTTTAAATTTCCAAGTAGACACAGGAGCCCGAGGCCCTGCAAAACAGGCAACGTTTTGAGCCAGAGACAGAAATATGGAGAGTGACAGAGAGGGAAAGCTAGAAAAAGGGTGGGAGGGAAGAAGAGCCCCGTTGACAGTGGAGCCACACAGCCCTCCAAAACAGGCAACTTTTTGAGCCAGGGACAGAAATATGGAGAGTGAGAGAGAGAGAAAGCTAGGAAAAGGGTGGGAGGGAAGAAGAGCCCCGTTGACATAGGAGCTCCACAGCCCTCCAAAACAGGCAAATCGGACCTCATCTGCTACTCGCGACGGTTGGACATATGGAAATGGTCTCGATTTTACAGACGAGCCTTCAACTTTTTCCAAGTGGCAGGTGGACACAGGAGCCCCGAGGCCCTCCAAAACAGGCAATTTCGGACCCCATCGGCTACTCGTGACGGTTGGACAGATGGAAAAGGTCTCGATTTCAAACCCGAGCACTCAACTTTTTGCAAATGCCAGGTGGACACAGGAGCCCCGAGGCCCTCCAAAACAGGCAAATTCGGAGCTCATCTGCTACTCGCGACGGTTGGACATATGGAAATGGTCTCGATTTCAAACCCAAGCCCTCAACTTTTTCCAAGTGCCAGGTGGACACAGGAGCCCCGAGGCCCTGCAAAACAGGCAACGTTTTGAGCCAGAGACAGAAATATGGAGAGTGAGAGAGAGGGAAAGCTAGAAAAAGGGTGGGAGGGAAGAAGAGCCCCATTGACACAGGAGCTCCACAGCCCTCCAAAACAGGCAATTTCGGAGCTCATCTGCTACTCGCGACGGTTGGACATATGGAAACGGTCTCGATTTTACAGACGAGCCTTCAACTTTTTCCAAGTGCCAGGTGGACACAGGAGCCCCCAGGCCCTCCAAAACAGGCAAAATCGGACCTCATCTGCTACTCGCGACGGTTGGACATATGGAACTGGTCTAGATTTTACAGACGAGCCTTCAACTTTTTCCAAGTGCCAAGTGGACACAGGAGCCCCGAGGCCCTGCAAAACAGGCAACGTTTTGAGCCAGAGACAGAAATATGGAGAGTGAGAGAGAGGGAAAGCTAGAAAAAGGGTGGGAGGGAAGAAGAGCCCCGTTGACACTGGAGCCACACAGCCCTCCAAAACAGGCAACTTTTTGAGCCAGGGACAGAAATATGGAGAGTGAGAGAGAGAGAGAAAGCTAGGAAAAGGGTGGGAGGGAAGAAGAGCCCCGTTGACACAGGAGCTCCACAGCCCTCCAAAACAGGCAATTTCGGAGCTCATCTGCTACTCGCGACGGTTGGACATATGGAAATGGTCTCGATTTCAAACCCAAGCCCTCAACTTTTTCCAAGTGCCAGGTGGACACAGGAGCCCCGAGGCCCTGCAAAACAGGCAACGTTTTGAGCCAGAGACAGAAATATGGAGAGTGAGAGAGAGGGAAAGCTAGAAAAAGGGTGGGAGGGAAGAAGAGCCCCGTTGACACTGGAGCCACACATCCCTCCAAAACAGGCAACTTTTTGAGCCAGGGACAGAAATATGGAGAGTGAGAGAGAGAGAAAGCTAGGAAAAGGGTGGGAGGGAAGAAGAGCCCCGTTGACACAGGAGCTCCACAGCCCTCCAAAACAGGCAACTTCAGACCCAATCGACTCCTCGTGACGGTTGGACATATGGAAATGGTCTCGATTTTATAGAGGAGCCGTCAACTTTTTGCAAGTGCCAGGTGGACACAGGAGCCCCGAGGCCCTCCAAAACAGGCAAATCGGACCTCATCTGCTACTCGCGACGGTTGGACATATGGAAATGGTCTCGATTTTACAGACGAGCCTTCAACTTTTTCCAAGTGGCAGGTGGACACAGGAGCCCCGAGGCCCTCCAAAACAGGCAAATTCGGAGCTCATCTGCTACTCGCGACGGTTGGACATATGGAAACGGTCTCGATTTTACAGACGAGCCTTCAACTTTTTCCAAGTGCCAGGTGGACACAGGAGCCCCCAGGCCCTCCAAAACAGGCAACGTTTTGAGCCAGAGACAGAAATATGGAGAGTGAGAGAGAGGGAAAGCTAGAAAAAGGGTGGGAGGGAAGAAGAGCCCCGTTGACACTGGAGCCACACAGCCCTCCAAAACAGGCAACTTTTTGAGCCCGGGACAGAAATATGGAGAGTGAGAGAGAGAGAAAGCTAGGAAAAGGGTGGGAGGGAAGAAGAGCCCCGTTGACACAGGAGCTCCACAGCCCTCCAAAACAGGCAATTTCGGAGCTCATCTGCTACTCGCGACGGTTGGACATATGGAAATGGTCTCGATTTCAAACCCAAGCCCTCAACTTTTTCCAAGTGCCAGGTGGACACAGGAGCCCCCAGGCCCTCCAAAACAGGCAACGTTTTGAGCCAGAGACAGAAATATGGAGAGTGAGAGAGAGGGAAAGCTAGAAAAAGGGTGGGAGGGAAGAAGAGCCCCGTTGACACTGGAGCCACACAGCCCTCCAAAACAGGGAACTTTTTGAGCCCGGGACAGAAATATGGAGAGTGAGAGAGAGAGAAAGCTAGGAAAAGGGTGGGAGGGAAGAAGAGCCCCATTGACACAGGAGCTCCACAGCCCTCCAAAACAGGCAATTTCGGAGCTCATCTGCTACTCGCGACGGTTGGACATATGGAAACGGTCTCGATTTTACAGACGAGCCTTCAACTTTTTCCAAGTGGCAGGTGGACACAGGAGCCCCGAGGCCCTCCAAAACAGGCAAATTCGGAGCTCATCTGCTACTCGCGACGGTTGGACATATGGAAACGGTCTCGATTTTACAGACGAGCCTTCAACTTTTTCCAAGTGCCAGGTGGACACAGGAGCCCCCAGGCCCTCCAAAACAGGCAAAATCGGACCTCATCTGCTACTCGCGACGGTTGGACATATGGAACTGGTCTAGATTTTACAGTCGAGCCTTCAACTTTTTCCAAGTGCCAAGTGGACACAGGAGCCCCGAGGCCCTGCAAAACAGGCAACGTTTTGAGCCAGAGACAGAAATGTGGAGAGTGAGAGAGAGGGAAAGCTAGAAAAAGGGTGGGAGGGAAGAAGAGCCCCGTTGACACTGGAGCCACACAGCCCTCCAAAACAGGCAACTTTTTGAGCCAGAGACAGAAATATGGAGATTGAGAGAGAGAGAGAAAGCTAGGAAAGGGTGGGAGGGAAGAAGAGCCCCGTTGACACAGGAGCTCCACAGCCCTCCAAAACAGGCAATTTCGGAGCTCATCTGCTACTCGTTATGGTTAGTCTCGGTTGGACATTTGAACTCGGGTGGGAAACATGAGCCATGGCCCCGTTGGAAATATGAGACAGGTTTGGATAGATAGAATTTCTCTCGGTTGGACATTTGAACTCGGGTGGGAAACTTGAGCCATGGCCCCGTTGGAAATATGAGACACGGTTGGATAGATAGAATTTCTCTCGGTTGGACATTTGAACTGGGTTTGGAAACATGAGATATTGCCCCGTTGGAAATATGAGACAAGTTCGGATAGATAGAATTTCTCTCGGTTGGACATTTGAACTCGGGTGGGAAACATGAGATATTGCCCCGTTGGAAATATGAGACACGTTCGGATAGATAGAATTTCTCTCGGTTGGACATTTGAACTCGGGTGGGAAACATGAGATATTGCCCCGTTGGAAATATGAGACACGTTCGGATAGATAGAATTTCTCTCGGTTGGACATTTGAACTCGGGTGGGAAACATGAGATATTGCCCAGTTGGAAATATGAGACATGGTTGGATAGATAGAATTGGTCTCAGTTGGACATGTGAACTGGGTTTGGAAACATTAGCCATGGCCCCGTTGGAAACACGAGCCACGGTTGGATAGATAGAATTGGTCTCAGTTGGACATGTGAACTCGGTTTGGAAACATTAGCCATGGCCGGATTGATAGGATTGGGCTCTGTTGGACATTTGAACTCGGTTTGGAAACATGAGTAGACCCAGAGGCAGAAATAGGGAGAGTGAGAGAGAGAGAGAAAGCTAGAAAAAGGGTGGGAGGGAAGAATAGCCCTAAATTGAGCCAGAGGCAGAAATAGGGAGAGAGAGAGAGAGAGAGAGAGAGAGAGAGAGAGAGAGAGAGAGAGAGAGAGAGAAAGCTAGGAAAAGGGTGGGAGGGAAGAATAGCCCTAAACAGTGACATTGGACACGAGCCATGTTTGGATAGAAAGGATTGGTCTCTGTTGGATATTTGAACTCGGATCGGAAACATTAACCATGGCCCCGTTGGAAACACGAGCCACGGTTGGATAGATCGAATTGGTCTCAGTTGGACATTTGAACTGGGTTTGGAAACATTAACCATGGCCCCGTTGGAAACACGAGCCACGGTTGGATAGATAGAATTGGTCTCAGTTGGACAATTGCACTGGGTTTGGAAACATTAGCCATGGCCGGATTGATAGGATTGGGCTCTGTTGGACATTTGAACTCGGTTTGGAAACATGAGTAGAGCCAGAGGCAGAAATAGGGAGAGTGAGAGAGAGAGAAAGCTAGAAAAAGGGTGGGAGGGAAGAATAGCCCTAAATTGAGCCAGAGGCAGAAATAGGGAGAGTGAGAGAGAGAGAAAGCTAGGAAAAGGGTGGGAGGGAAGAATAGCCCTAAACAGTGACATTGGACACATGAGCCATGTTTGGATAGATAGGATTGGTCTATGTTGGATATTTGAACTCTGTTTGGAAACATGAGACATGGCCCCGTTGGAAACATGAGCCATGTTTGGATAGATAGGATTGGTCTCTGTTTGATATTTGAACTTGGTTTGGAAACATGAGTCATGCTTAGATAGCTCAGCTACAGCTGGGGAATCCAGTCATGCTCATATAAAAGAGTCTTTGTGGTGTGTATCAGTCATGGTCCAATAACCAACCAGTGTTGAGTTACTGTGGTTGAGGGTAATTTTTATCCAGCCAATGGTAGGTGATGTCACTACAAACTGCCATGTAAAAGCCCTTACGCAAGGCATATCCACTTCACAACTCTGGAGACTTTGAGAGAGGTCTAACAGGCTCCCATTCTACCCAATTGACTACAGTGGGCCACCAGTTGTTTAAAGGCTGGTTCATATGAAACTCAAGAACTGTCTATAAGAAGTGATAGACATCGATAGATACTGAACATACCGACCATGGCCGGTGTAACCACACAATATATTGTGGCAGACCACCCTCCTTGGTATTACAAATCGGATTACAAAGATGTGTTCACTTGTAAAAGTACACAAGGACTGTTTGATAAAGTGGTCGACCTGATGATGTGTAAGCAACAGGCACTTTCGGAGAGGGAGAAAAGGTACAAACCAAAAACAATCTATAAGATTATCAGGGATATGGTAATCAAGGACTCTAACACTATACAACAACAACCGTCGCACTTGCTATTGCTTGCGCTGATGGACCTAGTGGACATTGAAAGTGGTACAGGCGTTGACTCAATGTCAGGTCTAGACAAGGCTGGTCTCAAGCACGTGCTACTGGCATACGGTAACTACACAAACTTCTATATACCGACTAAAGAACTGATAAGTCCCAAGGGTAAGAAGGTGATTCCAGTGGTCACACAGTACTCTGACAAACACAACTTTGTCTACTGCGACAGGAACAGGTCCATGATTGGAACCTACACCGTTGGCATCCCGACAAATGGGAAAGGCAATGGCAAGTCATACTTCGTCCAAGAGGTACTGTTTGTCCCGGGACTCGGGAGCCTGGAGTTGCTGAAAACTGTCACTGGTAGCATGTTCGATTTTTGGGACTTGACCCTGGAGGTGCCCACTCACTCCACAGCACTCACCCCTTCCTTTCAACAGATTCAGCCTGTCCAGTTGTTACTCACGGAGGACAACACAACGTCCACCCAGGTTCTAGTCTCTCACATGGAAGAGATAGCCCCCATGTGCTGCGTAGTAGGCACTGCTTCGGCTGAGATGCTGAAGAAAAAGAGGGAGACAAGGGTTGATTGTTTCACGGAAAATGAAGTGATATGTGACCTAAAGCACTTCCATTATGAGAACCATGACACTCGTACTGTCTACTTCAGAAGGAGCAGCAAGTTCCTGGATGGCAAGCGGGTGAACCTGGTACCTGTTGTCGTACTGAGAAAGGGCCAGGATCTGGCTCCTGAATTGTACGTGTCTACTACTGTGAGGTTTTGCAGGGCCGTGAAGCAATCATGCGCCAAGGGCAATGGTGAGCTGGTGAGCTGTTGGAATGACACGCTAAAGGAGCTTGGGAGAGACACGTTTATCACCGGGCCCGAAATGTATCAGGAGATACACAATCCCGCATTGGCAGCGTTCATCAAGCGTGTGAATCCAACCAGCTGGTGCAATTACATACCAAAGCACGTGGAGAGTATGATCAGTGACCCTATCATGGTGGAAGTGGTAGAACTGGCCATTATATATATGGAATGTAAGATCCCCAACGCGTTTGCCGTGGCAGAGCTACTATATTGCCCGCTTCAGAAGGTGAAAGATTACGTACGGTTCTGGGACATGTACTCCTCTGACAAGATCATTCACACGGCCGTAAAAAAGAAGCGTGCCAGTATGGTGGAGCAGCAGATGAGGAAGGACTGGTCAGAGTTGGCTCAAATTACCTCCAGATACATGCGACAGAGATATGGTAACGATGGGAATCTCGAAATGGCTTCAGCTTGTGAAGAGTTGTTCAACCCCCACACACCCAACAACGTAGCCAAAACCCAGAGGACCTGGCAATCCCTGATCAAACATGATACAAGCAAGATCAAGGACAAGGACTTGGTACAGATGTATGCCACCGCCAAAGTGCTATTTGTAAAACTCCGCACTTATCACAACAAATTAAAGAAATACCAGAAGGTAGGAGAGGGAGAGAGGTGTGATCCAGAGAGCGGATCATCCTCACCACACTCTACGCAAGTGCAAGACCCTGATGTGTCCTCTAAGAGTCCGGCTCATGTCGACGAGCACAGCGAAGACGAAACTGGACATGGTGACAGTGAGAAGACTGACACTTGTTACTCTATAGTCACACCTGAAACAATTCCCATTTTGACGTGGATCAAGAACCTTCCCACTCTACTGCTGAGTGAACCTTGGTTGAAAGAGGAAAGTCTCAGGAGAGATGCTGTTTGTACTCTCCTCGGATTGGATAACACCCTTTTAGACAAAAGAAACGGGGAAATCCTCGCCAATTGGGTCAGCAACAACCGAACCGTTGTAAATACACTTCAGAGCCACGGCTTGCAGGACAGACTCAGCAAAGCCCTGATTGATAGCTTAGAGGCTATGTCCATAAACAACTGGAGACGCAAGATATCACTATCCTTCCAGGGTACCTGGTGTCAACCGGGGGATGATTCAGCGCAACCAGTGGCCAAACTGTCCAGAGAGATTAAGCCTGGAGCTGAGAGAAAGCGAAATGATTCGGATAGCACACACATTATTGGCAAATCTACTAAGAAAGAAAGGCCTTTTCACAAGACCAAAGTGGTAAATCGGGTTCGCTCCGCTTATCAGTCAAATAAGTCATTGGGTATAAAGTCATCCTGGTGGAAGGGTTTCCTAAAATACCAACAATCAACAGAGAACAGAAGGCAACCCAAGTACAGTGGCGACGATGACCACCCTTGGCTGAGCCAGGCCGAGGAAGTCCCCAGTGAAGAGGAGGAAGAGTGTAATGTGGATGAAAGTGACATCCCCGGTGACGAGTTGGAGGATACAATGGGCTACGACAACAGCGAGGCCCTTGACGAATACGATTACAGTGACCCATTCATAAATGACCAATCTACTGGTGAAGAACAAAGCAGTGAAGACGAAGAGGAGGATGATGCATTCTGTGCTCAGGTGAAAAAGAGGGCAAAAGTGGCTAAGTCTAAAACCAAGAATGTTAAGCGGGGACATAGGCATAACAGCTGGTCACAGTCAGAGTCCGAACAAGAGTCCGAACAGGATGCCCATACCTCTAAGCCTAGCTGTGGTGGGTTGAGAGAGGAAAGGAACATCTATAAGCGCGCACTGCTATCCGACTCGGACGATTCTATAAAGCAAGATTACAAGCGTGTCAAACTCACAAAAACCAACCGCTGGCATCACAAGAGAGAATCTAAAAGGAGCAGGAGGGACAAGGGGTGTAAAGAGACGGATCTCAAGTTTGTAGGAAGGAAAGACAAAGCCTGTGCTAAAAAGAGACTGGACAAGTCTAACACAAGGTGTGAAACTGTAAAGACCACTAAGCAGATACAAACCCACAATCGAGATTCACACCAATACAAAAAGAAACTGTCCGATCCTGAGGAAGATGAGGACGTCTACCAAGGGGAGGGACCCACTCGGCAGAGAATAAAAAGGGTGCCTTGTTCCAAGTCAAAAGGCACTCGCTCTCCAGTTATCTATACCGACTCAGAGCAGGAGGACATATGCACGCCTAAGAAGATACAAAAAAGCCCACTTGTCAATAGGCCCCGGGAGAACCTTGACAACCCAGGAGCCGCCGTTTCCAAACATCAGCAACTGGCCAACCTCCCAGGTGTTACAGGTTCACATCGGAGGTCGGATGTGTCACAAGTCAAAAGACACAGATTACATGTAGAGGCTGGGAAGGCAGCCAGGGTTTCTGATCAAGCTGCCTGGCTAGCGGACACCACTCAACACGAGTGTTCGGATCAGGAGGAATGTGGAGAGGATCACCATACCAATCCTGCTGAGCCTACATCCGCTGCCAAGTCAGAGTGCCAGTCAGAAGAGAACACGGGGTCTCAGTCAGAGGACGATTCCGAATTGGACTTTAATGATCAACTGGACAAAAAATCTGCAAGGGCAAGGTGTAGCATATCTGAAACGGACTCTGGTGAAACTGAATATTTTGTTTCTATGTGATAACAGTTATGTCTTCCCATATAATAAAGAAGCAGCCTGTACGTGGGCCGAAAAGTGCTTACGTTATACGATATTTAGAGGGGCTGGCTAACAGTGTCTCTGTCTCGCAGTTAGATGAACCGTGTATGTCTTCAGCAGCGCTGTCAGCTACGTATTCAACCTTGCGGTATAAAGAGGAGGAACCCAAGGTTGTTGTCAATACCCTGGATAGGTATCTTTTGAAGAAATGAAACCAATGTGTTTACTTTGATATGGAAATATGTTAACCTGTGTGACTGCCCTATACCGAAAGGTATACCCATCCTTGTATGACATAATAAACTTGAGTTAAACACGGTACATGTTATCAGGATCTATTTGTGTTTGTCTTTGCATCTGTCTTCACCTGAATGTAATCATAGCCCTTCTATAATATAACACTGGACGCTTACAATGGTACTTTCATCACACCTTTATTAGTTGATCCAAGGAAATACAAGGTACACACTGATAGATACTATTACATATGTACAGAACCTTCATGTCACACAGTGGGGTAGCTGTTTATGGTACATGAGCATATAAGCTACGCCATTGTATAGCATAGATCCAGCTTCGTAGGTTGACTTGACATCTTCCCAAGAGCACACTCTGACATGAGAGTCGTCTGCGAGATACCAAATATTGTTGTCGTCTCGCACATAAGCTGTGTAATGTCCACAGTAGTGAGTACCACGGTGGGCTACAACAGCATACAGCTTGTATACAGTAGCTACCGGTGCTTCAGGGTCTTTCATGATATATTTCAGGTCCAGTGTCTCAGGGAAAGCAAACCTTGTGCCCGTCTTGACTATATCAGTGGTATCTCTGCCAATGTTCCTAACACGTTCGATCCTCATACACACAACCTGCGGCAATGTCACTACCTTGCTGGTGATTTCAATCTGAGTTCCTGTGTGGCAGTGTGTACAATGGTAGTCACAGGTGGTGAACGTGATGTCAGTGTACAGTTTTATGTACTGCTGCAGCTCTGTGGGGAGATTATCACCTATCAACACGGTGATCGTGTTGGACTTATTGAGTGTGGACTGGACTGTGTTACAACGGAGGCAGCGCACACGGTTCTCATTCTCAATGTCCCACAGAGAACCTATCCTCTTAGCTATCCCACAGTCGTCTGCTAGAGCGTTGATGATGCACTTGAAGACCACGTCCGAGTCCTCCTGAACATCGAAAGGGGCTCCTCTGTACAATGTCATTGCGTTTACTAGTAAGCTCGGATCACACGGTGACGCGTTGCCTTTGGTCATATCGTAGATGAGACACTTAAGCCTCACTGCCACCGAATTCGGAGACCGGGGATCTTGACCATCAACCTGCAGAATGAACTCCCGTAGCTCACGTGTCCCACACAGCACTTGGACAACGCTGTTGATGCTGCAGTAAGCCCCGTAATTGATCAAGCCGCGCATAGTGTAAGGTGGACAGGGAGACCAATCAGCCTTGGCAGAACAACGACACAGATTCCGATGTGACCCAGTCGACAGCAGTTTAGGATATCTAGTACTTTACGACATTTAGTACTCAGTCACGCTGAAGGTCATCACGCTATTGAACAGCTCTCTGAGAGATAACACAGACCCCTCGTGGTTCAGTAGAACCATGAGTATTGTCATCTTGTAATAGTCGAGCGTGAACTCCTGCACGGGTCCCTGTCGCTTACACTTTGTGAACAATATCACAGGGGCCCACTTGGAATCGATATGGGACACTAAGTCGTGTGTGAAACAGCTACCATTGTCAGTCAGTAACTTTGACCGGTCCAGTTGATCTATCCTGACAACCCCAGAGAGGGCAGAGACGTTCAGAGTCACCTTTGTCAAACCCTGCGTACAATCTAATGTCGTCACTTCCAGCCTAGATGATCCGAATATCTTCACCCTCATCCTTAGCACTATGTTCCTAACCAGTGTACTCAGCTTAGTATCACCCAGGCCTTCTGCTGTCTGGTTGCCTCTGTAAGGCTGAGGTTCTCCGTATACCAGCAGTTTGCCGCTGCTTTTATTACGAGCGTCTTCTTCCTCACCCAAGTATGTCAGCCAGTCAGGTATTTCGGATGTGTAATCTCTGAACGTGAAGTATCTACCGATTAGAGTTAAGAGGTGTGGACTTGTCCTTTCGTCGTTATTGAATTGGCGCAACCACCCGATCGAGTCGGTCAGTACCTGCGAGGTAGACGTGCCAGTACTGAGATTGCAAAGCCATTTGCACAGGTTCGAGTCCGGTAAGTGCTTTGACACCATAGTAGTACAGAGACCGGTCAAGTTCTTACATTGGTCACTGAACATCGAGGCCAATGGCTTGTTGAAGTTCCTGCTCAGATAAGGGACAATGTCGATCATCACAGCTCCTTTGCCGATAAGGATATATCTCCATTCGGTCATGTGAGTAGGCAGCAACTGCATATCTAGGGCCTCCTTGAGCGTGAGAAACACTTGTAGCAGAAAAGCGTATACAGAGTTAGGTGAGTCTGCGACGGTCCAGTTAAACACCTGCTTGCAGTCATCGAACAACTGAGCGTATTGGAAGATGAACACATCCTTGCGCATAGAGCACTTACACAATCCATGTCTGGGACCAGCAAATATAAGAGGGTGCATTTGGGTAATACTCTGTGACTGGATGACCACGCTGTCTTTGAAACGTGCTATCTCCTTCTCGTTGGTACTCTTCAGAATGACCATGGTTGTGTTTATCTCCCCCTCGATCCTCTTGCCTCTCATACTCACCCTACCCTCTATATCATCACCGATATCCTGTACTGGCTCTGTTGCCGGTATGCTGCTGGGTGGTTTCTGTGTACCCTCACCACTAGCGTCAGCACTGTTCCCCTTGCACTGGCTGACAATATGGTTGTCCACACTGGCTCCCGCTTGGCCTATGGTGAGGTCTAGAGCCTTGATCATCTTGCCTCTCATATTATTCACCCTACCCTGTATAGCATCACCGACTGCGGCCAGCATGTTACTGGGTGGGTTCGATGCATCCTCGCCACCGGCTTCAGTAATGGGCCCCTGGGACGGGCTGACAATGAGGTTGTTCACACTGGCACCCGCTTGGCCTATGGTGAGGTCTAGAGCCTTGTCAGAGCTATCGCCGACAGACACTATATTACAATTGCCATTGTTGACTATCTCATCACCCAAATTGCCACAGCTCAACATTTCCTTGATCATCTTGCCTCTCATATTATTCACCCTACCCTGTATAGCATCACCGACTGCGGCCAGTATGTTACTGGGTGGGTTCGATGCATCCTCGCCACCGGCTTCAGTAATGGGCCCCTGGGACGGGCTGACAATGAGGTTGTTCACACTGGCTCCCGCTTGGCCTATGGTGAGGTCTAGAGCCTTGTCAGAGCTATCGCCCACAGACGCTATATTACAATTGCCATTGTTGACTATCTCATCACCCAAATTGCTACAGCTCAACATTTCTGTCAAGTCGTCACTCCATTCAAGGTTATTCAAATCCAGGAGAGATACATCCCTTGACATGTGCCCCGCATCAGTTGTGACCGAGTTGTCCATACCATAAGCCTCCTTGGATTGGACAGGATGAAGTTCATCTGTCAATTTGTGTGCCTGTTTCACATCTATTATGACGGAGGGGTGAGGATGGAGCTGATGCTGTGGACAGTGTTGGTTCGAAGTACCCACGTCTGGATTATCTACGTACACCCCGAGAGCCATCTTGGCAGGTCTGACCCCGGACCGATTGTCTGTTTCAGCAACCTTGCGTTTGCTATACTTGCTCTTGTATAGACTTTCGAGCTCCGTGGCCTTGCTCGAGTACCAACTGTACGGCTGGATAAGATCAGGAGCCAACCTGATAAGGTCTATTCCGTAGTACACTTTGGGATCGGAACCGATCACTGTAACCGGGGATTGCGTCGCCGATCTCTCTTCCACAAGTTTAGTGAGGTCCTTGGGGACACAGTCGTTGGCCACTATCATGTCGGTTGACCTATAGTTCCCTACCTGTACGGACAAGGGCATCTGTGTGGAAGGTGTCTGAGCATCCTTGACATCTATCGCCAAACACTGGTATCGTTTGAGATTAAGCAGTGTGGAAGGAGACCATCTCTCTTGAGGAAACAGGGTAATGCATAGCACTCCCATATGGACAAAAGCTTTGTCCACTATCTTGGAGCCAATGACAGAGAGTTTATTGCGTATGGTCCCCGCGCTGGGCCTTGTGTGTTTGTATTTCGCTTGGAGGGAGCTAGCGTTTAACGATCTCATGTAGCGTATTCCCAAAGTCTCATTGTCATCCGGTCTGTAAACCCCTACCATATCGGATAGATTGGCAGCGTATGTCATCTTACAATATTCGTTGTCCGAACCTTTGTATTGGAACAAGGGCGAGCCGCTGTGTAACTCCCACATCACACAGTACCAGCTGAATATGTCGCTCCCCATGGCCGAGTTCAAGCACCATAGCACTTCGGGAGCCATGTTAGTGCGGTTGCCCCGAGGCTGATCTGGGGTAGAGAAGTTGCATGATGTGCCAAAGTCGCTGATCTTGAAAGCAAATGGTATTGTATTTCTATCAGGCTGGTGACAGACCAAGACGTTCCTGTGCGTGAAGTCCCTGTGCTGGATGGTTCTCGATCGCAAGTATTCAAGCCCCCGGAGAGTATCCAGTTCTACTAAGGGGACTACTGAGGCATTTTGTATACGCCACATGAACTCCTGTAGCGAGAACAGTGCTCGTTCCATGACTACAACTGCTCTACCTCCCAATTGGTAGCCGGCAATGTCACACCAAAAGCCTCCGAACGTGCGGAGGATGTTGGGGTGTTTTATTGACACGCCGATCATCACCTCCTCCACCTGCGAGGCAATGTGCGCGTAGCGACTAAATTCATTGTCTATGAAAGGAACACTCCAGTCCACCATTTCAGGAAAAAGGTTGGTCTTTGCAACTAGGTGATCGTTAACTTGAACCGTCACCCCAAAGCCTCCTCGACCTAGCACCATGTCCGGTCTGGATACCAGGTCTTCTATGTCGAAGCCACATTTCGACCCCCTCGGCCCTGATATGTTAGCGTAGATGCTCCAGTGATGTGCGTTTGCGGTAGGGCTTAGAGGCTTGTATATTCGCCCAAATTTGTCTATGGTCACTTTGGCCGTCCTAGGTGTAGTTGTCTTGTAGCTCATAGTCGAGCAGCCATCTATCACTGGATGGTCCTGCTGAGGCATTGCTTCGATGTCCTCAAGTGTAGCACTCGCAAACGTCGGGAATATGGGCGTCCTGCGTTTTTGGACTGAGGTCCGTGTTTCCCTCATCAAACTGGTAATCCTCGGAGAGTAAGGGGCACTCACACTGCATTTTATCACCCTGAACAATACGATTGAGTCGTATTTACAGCTCATGGTCGCTGGTGCCGAGTGGCGTTTTATGTATACCACTACGCGATCCTTACCCTTTAGCTGAGGTTCGTCTGAGATGCTCACCACTCCGACAGTTGTGAGACTATGCTCTGTGATAACATTGTTGAGAACTGTTACCGTGTCCTCGTTCTGTCTGAAGGTGAATTGTTCAGGTTTTACCCCAAGCCACACCAGCACGCTTTGAACATCGTTATAACACAAGGTCTTAACGTGAAACAAATTGTAACGCTCTACCAGTCCTATCAACCTTTCGGCATTGCTTATGGTTTGGTTCCTTAACTGGTCCATTTCCTTTCGATAGTCCTGACATCAATGACATAGGCTATTGATCTGTAATATATCAGGTGTAGTAAATAGGAGATGAACTGTTCGGTTCGTAGAGAGATCGTGTTCTCTGAACACGCTTCCGTATCACTGTTTGAGTGCCTGATCGTGGCAGGAGCGCCAGCTACGGGTCTGTTCCAAGACAGTGGGTTGAAGAGTGGAGAAACTCTCCAGATGACATTGCAGGTCTTGAGAGATATGTGGAAGAGAGCCGATACCTTGTATATACCCAGAGGTGATGTGGAATCTCTCCATCACATGGAATGCTGTAGCACTGCGCGCAGCGGAGCACCTATCCCTGATTCGATATTATCTGAGCCTGGCAAATTATCCAGATACTACATATATCTGTTGTTTCGTTACTGTATCACTTCAGCTGGCCCGACGACATACAACCAGCAGGGTATGATGAGTAACCGCATGATCCGCATGGGTCTGTGTGAACCCAAGACAAAAACATTTCCCTTAGGCGATATACCCAGGAGCTGGCTCTTGTCTACAGTGTCTACAACCCTCCCCTCAGCTCCACCTAGCCAAGAAGGAAGATTCACGAATGGGTTCCCTCAGTACCTTCCCCAGCCGCAGCATTCACCTCAACCTCTAGAGAATCATCTGTATCCCCAGCAGCAACATCGTCAAGCTCGGCCACAGCAGCATGTCCGGCAGTACAATGGAGAGGTTGACTGTACCAATCCACAAGAACAACGCCTCGCTTTGCAATGGACCACCAAACAGTTAAATCCAGCTCTGACTGAGCACCAAGCTAGTGAATCCTCCCATACGAAGCCCATGAGGGGTCCAGGTACTAAGCCGAAACCAAAGAATCTGTCTACAGAAGGGTGTTATGACTCAAACGTTGACAGTGAGGAGGAGTATTGAGTCTGTGTGTGTAGACCATGAAACCACAGTACCGGTCCTTAGTCATAGAGTGTCTGAAACAATAACAGTGATGAGGATTATTGAGTGTGTGGGTGGAACATTTACCCAGTGTGGATGGAACATTTACCCATAGTACAGGTGCTTAGTAATGGAGTGTGGTTTGACTATTATATGCCTTACGTACCAGGACTATTGACTGTGTGTGTAGAACATGTAAGCATAGTGCAGGTACTTAGTACTGGAGTGTGTACGGACCGTCATATACCTTTATGACACAACGCAGCCTCTACAAGGCACTGAATGTAATAGCAAACATTGTACAATATCACTCCCTGGGATTGTACAATATCACTCCCTGGGCTAACCTGGTTGAATAAACGGTCATTGTTTTATGTAATATCAAACAGTCTACAATAGCAGTCCCTGAGTTAGCATGGTTGGAGACACGGTCCGTGTTTGGAGGATATTATTCTTTAAGAACACTAACAGTGGTGCCGACCACCTCAGCGAGGCTAATCACCACAGACTGCAATGGCAGCAGCAGCATCCACGAGACCACATGCGATGGCCTGTACGAGTGAGGTGATACCGTTGGAGAGACAGAACACAGAGTACAATACTTTAAGTATCGAGGCTGCCGCTGGTCCCACCGTTGCCACCCAGCGCAGTAGCGACATGGTGTGTGGTGTCTGTTTGGAGGTGGTGCTTGAAAAGGACAATCCGAGGGAGCGCCGATTCGGAATTCTGCCCAACTGTAGCCACTGTTATTGCCTGGAGTGTATCCGCACGTGGAGAACGGTGAAATGTCACGATATCAAAACCGTTAAAATGTGCCCGGAGTGCCGAACTAGATCGCACTTCTTCATCCCGAGTGATCACTGGGTCGAAGATGAAGAGGACAAGCTGAAACTGATACAGAGGTACAAAGATTTCCTCGCGAGTAAACCGTGTCGATACTATGATCGAGGTCCTGGTACTTGCCACTTCGGCTCAAAGTGCTTCTACAAACACCACTGGCAAGAGGGAGTCCAGGATGGAGTCCAGGCCCACAGTTTCCAGCCCCAGACTATACATCCCATGTGGACGATGGTGTGGACCGAGAACGGTTACGCCTGGCGAATGTCACCTGAGACAGAACAACAGAACACCGGGTACCCTCTTTACCTGAATCAAATGTTGCTCATGTTGATGGCTGATGACAATTGAACGTATTCAGCCTATTAAACGTCTGTTAGAGCTATAGCTATTATCCACAAAGCAACAACCTAGGGATGGACTGTCTTTATTGGTAATAGGCATTTATGAATAGGCATTTGTTGTCATATACATGCAAAGTTCTGTATTCCAACAATAATATCACTTTTGTCTCTTTTTGAAACTAATTGCTATTTGGTATACCTGGGATGATGTTTATTGTGTTGATGTATCATTATTACAAAAATAAAGTCCGGACATTGACAAAGAGTTAGACTATGCATTTTTATTGTAACATCACAGCACAAGGACAAGTTCACACATACACCAGAGTGCGGCGACATTTGTAAGTGTTCTTGAAAGAGGTAGCTCCGGACCCAGGGTAGTCGATTCTGCTTAAATCCTCTCGATATCCTTTGGCTCGATAGCTGCGGTTTCTAGGGGTGGACCTGTTTGTATCTGGAGACTCTGAGTTCCCGTTACGCATCCTGTGCACCGTTCTCAACCAGAATCGGCCCTCTGGTCTCCCTTTCCTTGCTCTCACAGGGGCACCCAGTCGATCCTTAACCGATACTCGTGTCTTGCAGTTAGAGACACTTAGGGCTGTGCTACGGGGAGAACCGTTGAAACTTTTGTTCTTGACCCCCACTCGATCCCTTATTGATAGGCTCTTTATCTTGCACGATAAGTTGTCGATTTCCAAGGGTCGTCTTTTCCTTGGGGTAGATGGAGTACATTGCCTCCGATCTACCAATAGTTTCTTCGTCAACACCTTTCGTAGCGTTTTGCACAGGTTCCGATGTTGTGTAGCAAAAGATGCTCCGTAGTCATCCATCAGCTCTCTGTGTGGGATGGCTAGAAACCTATCCAAGGTGACATGCTTGAAGTTGTCACTGTGACAACATTGGTCCCATTCTGTCAGATAGGACTGTACAGCCATGACTTTCAGATGTGGCTATTGTGTAGGAACCTATGTTGAGATGTGCACACTGTTAAATAGAAACTATCTTTGGGATGTGTAGACTTTTATCTACTCTGACTAGATTGTTCTGGTTGGAGACATCAGCCACGGTTGAACATGGTAACCCCGGTCAGAGTGCTGAGACACTTCGGTGAGTTGACCCGATCGGATGTCTTAGACATGGTTGATGAATCAGCCGATCGGACGTTACAGATCACATAGACACATCGTGGGTAGGATGTTTCAGGCTCAGTTGGAGATACGGGCCGTGATCCTTAATGTATTCTCCATCTGATAGCCCTTGGTGAAAGGATATATAAACATACAGTCACAAAGGGCACATACACTTACAAATGTCCACAGATCAGAGAGAGACCAGAGTAGAGTCAGAAAATGGAGCTGACAAATAAATTCAAGATGGCCAACTACCTAATGAGAAACAAAGACGTCTTCCAGAAGCTCGTGGCAGCAATACAAGACCACAAAAACATGCCACTAGACAGTAGACTAAGAGAAACACTACGAATGATGCTTAAGAGGCAGAGGTCAGACGCCTATGTGAAATACCCCGAGACTCTGATCAATATAATGTACTCCTACTTCGGCAGGGAGGTTGCCTGGACTCTTATCGTGGACACACTCGGAAAGCACCATAGTGACTTCAGAATCACTGACATCGAAGCGCACGGCCTTGAAGGGCTGGCTAAGCTTGATAAGTATCGTCCTTCGAACCTACGTTCAATATTGGAAAACACACTGGCCAACCTCAGCCACGCTGATGTGAACAGAGTGAAACTGTTGCTGTCATGGGAGATTGTCAAGGGGTACAATCATATTCCCTATGGTGTCATTGAGATGAAAGATATTTACTGCCTAGCAGATGAGATTTACTCTAGGCAATTTGACCAAGCAGTCTATGTGATGACTCTGATCCTGACACATATAGAGCAAATGGACCTTGTCGTGGAACTAACCTCGGCGTCAACTGAAAAGAGGCAAAGAACCAGAGTGTCCCCGAACCCAAAATGATGCCCGGTGATAACCGATTGTACGGCTCTCCGCAGCACTGAAAGGTGTTATCTTTGTCATGACAATATATATGTAACCCATCTTTTGTATACGTGAAATAAACCCCATACCTGCCTTATGTACTAATAGTGCTTGGTTATTGTGTCTGTTCATTGTGCTATACAAATATAACCACATTTCATGTTGATGATACACAGGAAACAAGTGTTAAAGGAAAGACATTTACCAACACGCACACTGTACCTCTAGGTAATGACCTGTGTATAGCATAAGACAAGACAGTAGAGTACATCCAGTGTTCGGACACTCTCACCTTCACAATGTTCAACCATGACGAGTACTACAGTGGTTACTGGTGGATTGACAACAAGGACGATTGGCTCAATATCTCCTTAATAGCGGCTCCGTTGATGATTGTTTTTGGTTTAGCACTGCTGATAACTCACAAGACCTGTAGCAAACGGGCATCGTCCCCTATTTACACACCATGTTCGCGTGTACATTCGCTGCAGTATGACACCGTGTATGTCCCCACAACGTGCTACTGTGATGAGGTAAGATGCGATGGGAACGGCCAGTGTGAAGGCAATGTCGTGGAAGCTACAGACTCCTCTGTGATTCCAGTTGTGGTCAAAGGTAACTATATCTCCGGGCCATATATAGCCTCTTGCCTTGCTTCACCTGACACATACAAGTGTGGTTTACTCTCTGTTTCTTACTCATCCCTGTACATCTGAATAGAACCAGAACAGATCGGGATGGTCGTGTGACACCGGGACCCGGCTAGAGTGAAAGAGGATGTGTAGCCCTTCTGAAATGTGACATTAGGCTATCTCCATGAACACACTTCAGCTGTGTAACCATCACTATTTCAACACATATCATATTCATTGTATACTTGATGTATTGTTTGTTCGGACCACCAATAAAGAACACTACCACAAAACCACATTTGTGTCTGTTTATTAGCAGGTCAACTGAGTAACATCACATGCACATTAAATAGAATCACACCGAAATCAAAGGCAGTCTGATGTATCTTGTCTTCCTTGCACATAGCACATATATGTAACACAAGCAAAGGATAAATGACAGCACAACCATTATTAGGACCATAGCAAAGCTCCATATGCACAGGTCTGTGTCAGGGAGGCTCTTGTCTGAGTGGTACAAAGTACTGTTATTAGGAACATTGCTTATAGTACCCGACATGGCTGGTCCTCCTTACTTGAGAGACTGTCCTCGTGCCTCTATATATATGATAGAGGCCTGGTTATGTGTACAGGGGTTCACCAGTACCACTTTTCCTTCTTCAGATGAGCCTCCGAACCTGTCGCGTCAGAGGCACAGGCCACACATAGTGTTAGGTCACAATACCTTGGTACTCTAGGATGTAACATTTCCAACTTTTATAATAGCAAAGGTAAGTGGTCACCTACTTGCAATTGTCACAATTGAGTATACGTTGAAATTTTAATCTCAGTTCTAGGTCTGACAATAGCTTCAGGTGGTGATGACACTTCTGTCCTTTCAAAGTGGTGGATTATCACCATTCATATCAACATTCTGACCATATGTCTGTGTATTACCACTACATAAATATAGTAATTCAATGACTGGATAGATTAGACTCGGTTGGATGCCTGTGCTCTCATATACAGGTGCATTTGGTCGGAGGAGTCAGCATTATTCGGGTGGGCTGTGTGTCAGTGGATAACAAAAAGCATAGATCTCTAACATTGGCTGGATAGGTTAGACTCGGTTGGATGCCTGTGCTCTCATATACAGGTGCATTTGGTCGGAGGAGTCAGCGTTATTCGGGTGGGCTGTGTGTCAGTGGATAACAAAAAGCATAGATCTCTAACATTGGCTGGATAGGTTAGACTCGGTTGGATGCCTGTGCTCTCATATACAGGTGCATTTGGTCGGAGGAGTCAGCGTTATTCGGGTGGGCTGTGTGTCAGTGGATAACAAAAAACATAGATCTCTAACATTGGCTGGATAGGTTAGACTCGGGTGGATGCCTGTGCTCTCATATACAGGTGCATTTGGTCGGAGGAGTCAGCGTTATTCGGGTGGGCTGTGTGTTATTGGACAACAAAAAAGTGTAGATCTCTAACATTGACTGGATCGGTTAGACTCGGTTGGATGCCTGTGCTCTCATAAACAGGTGCATTTGGTCGGAGGAGTCAGCGTTATTCGGGTGGGCTGTGTGTTATTGGATAACAAAAAAGTATAGATATCTAACATTGACTGGATAGGTTAGACTCGGTTGGATGCCTGTACTCTCATATACAGGTGCATTTGGTCGGAGGCCTAAGCTGTGATGTGATGAGTGAGCACCCACTCACTGCTACAACTTTGGAGCCTCACCATTGGGTGAAATAATGATCCCATGTTGGGACCATGGGGCTCTCCCTATAAGAAGTGCCTCAGCTACTCTGTTGAGCCATTATTTTCTGGCTTGTCTACTACTCAGCACCATGTTGTACCTTACCATAGTCATCCGCTGGTGTTGTACCCCACTGGACCACATCAACTTTATCACGGATAACATCACAAAGTGGTATATGAACAGGTGGACATACAACGATACTAGACATTTGACAGTTATCTGCATTGAGATTGAACCCAAAGGGACTACCAACTACATAACCCAGTTAGTACGTTTGATGCAAAATCTCTGGGTTGAACCGAATGTCAATGTGATGGAGTGTGGAAATGTGGATACGTTGTTGGGAAACAAAAATGCGTTGGGTGTTGTTAGTAACACCTACAGTGTCACCCATACTGACAGTAGGCCAGGACTCAGTTTCTACAAACATTTGAGTAACACAGTGGCATTAGTGAAAGGGTACGACTGGACGATACGGAAGGGATCGACCGTGGCGGACAAGTTGACGAACATGAAGCTGCACTGTCAACATGTAAGTTCCTAAACCTTCTAATTACTTTAAACGTGAAATGTCTCTGTTTAGGCCTTTGTTAACAATTGTTTGTATGTGTGACCCATAGGAACCGCACTGTGTCACTGTTGTACTGACTGGGTCATCAACCAAGATGATAACAGTGCAATGTCAACAACCCCAGAGGATATACGACTTGATGAAGACATACGGGATTAGATGCTCCAACGTCTGGGATTCCAACATAGCACTGTCGGCAATGGCTCCTTGTACAGCGCTGATTGACCACAATATGATGCTAATATATGCAGACATGGTCCCCCACACTGATAACATTTGTCAGGACACCAACGTCGACACGTTCTACCACAACATGAAATACATCACAATAAAAACAAAAGGCAGAGTACTGAGACACAGACCCTACACAATGCCTCTTCGCAAGTCGGTACATCTGCCAGCACAGCCAACCAGTCGTACTAACACCATCTCAGGGGACTCTCTGTCCGAGAGTATACCACTTGCCCTGTACTACAGTGATCAATGGGCACGCCTAAACACCGTTATGGAGTCAGATGGTCGATTTGTTTCAAATGTCCAGTGTGTATCTCCACATTATGTGTCTAAAGATACATGTATGGTGGAAATTGAATCAGACCAAAACGTTGTGCTTACAGGTAAGCAGATCATTGTACATAGCTATTGTAACTATACCCTGCAATGGACGTTTCTGTACACTTCACTTTCTGTACACTTGAGTTGTATAACGTATGTTTCTATCCTTATAGCGCCTGATGACAATGATGATTTGGACGACATATACCGAACCCCGTTTTCCTGTCTCTGCTGTTTGGAAATGTCAAACCGCTACCTTACATGTGGACACATCATGTGTCTACAGTGTATAAGACGTATCAAGAAAGATGGTGTCCTTCAGTGCCCAATGTGCAGAAAACAGTCCACCTGTGACAGACCCCTTATAGGAGTACCAGACTTTGTATTTACATGTCATGCATGTTCTAGTAAGAAGGACTGGGTTGGAGACTGTGGCCATGTAACATGCAGATGCTGTAGCACCTGTTCTGAATGCTCTACATCCTTTACCAAACTCAGCAAACTGTATACAGTAGTGTAAATGACATGTACCCATAATGACCCTATTGGCAAGGCTTGTAATTGTGCAATGAAATGCTTTTATTGTGTCATGTACCATTGCAAAAGACAACATATTCCATATAACATTCTATGACCCTGTCAACATATAATGTAATGTTTTTTGTATATATTACCTTGTAAAGAATAAACTGTTGTATTGTACTTGAATAACTTTGAAAAATAAAAACATTTGTATATGACATGGATTACCTTGTACAAATAAACTACTTCTGTCAACCACTTTGTTGTAATGTTGAGTAAGGACTTTGATGAACACTATCCAACTATAACTCACCTTGTAGTACAATGTGACTAGTTTCAATAGTATCTACACTATGTGTTGGGTTGGAAAGGCCTGGACCTTGACAAGAACCATCGGACATGTGTACAAAGGCCTGCTTGTTTACCTGGAACTGTGATGTGAAAGGTAGCCTTGCAAGGTTGTATGTGTAAAAGCCTTCACTTTTGACAGCAAGCAGGTAGTAAAATTTGGCCCTGTTCTCTCTGTATACTATGATGGTGTACACACAAGTGCTATTGTCTTTAACTCCATATATCTCATGTTCATCCCCTGGGGCCCAACAAATAAAAAGCCTACATCCCAGTGTCTGAGAGAGTTGTGCCATCTGTGAGCAATGACAGGTGCTTTGGTTATATTCTGACAGGGCCTTGACTACATTTTCAGACACCTCTTCAGATACTTGTAACACACTCAATAGAGTGTCAATAGGCTTGTCATATCCTAAATTGATGAGCTTTAGATCTTTGTCTATCAGGGGGTGTGCTAAGTAGTGTGGAATATGTCTCCTAACAGGAGTTTCATTTTCACCGAGTTCTATGTCAAACATGTAGACATTACTGTGCTTACTGATACAGTCGTTAACAACAGAGGGGTTACCATTCTCCTGTCTTTTTAGTTGACAACAGTCAACAATGTTGTTATGGGGGGTATATTGGGACTCGATCTTCACTGGAAGATTAGGCTCTTCTTGCTTCTCTGGTTTCACTGTGTATTCCGGGTTCGCTTCGTGTTTTACTCCACTCGTGCACTCTTGCTTCTTACACACAGGGTGGTCATCTGAGCTCCTATTCAATACGGGAAATGTACATGACCTGCGTTTTACTGGGGTTTTGATGGCTCTTTGTCTTGTATAACTACAACCGCTCACATCCATGGGTCGATGTTCCGAACTCCGACTTTGTATGATGTCGTGTATCTCCTGCTCATAATCTTTGAATAGCTGACCGGTATCGGCCTCAGTGTCCATATCCTCTTGATCGCTGTGATCGTCATCACCCTGCTCCTTAATTACCTGGATAACTGTTCCTTTAAGAACCTTGCGGATCCTTTCAATCGAGGCTGCTTGCTGACATCTTATCCTACATACCACAGTGCTATGGTCGCAATTGGCCATTTGAACATGAAACAACTGATCCAGTGAATGCAATGTATTTTTATACATGTGCAATTGCTTGTTCCTGGTCTCTAGTTCCTTATCCAGTGTGGCCAGGGTCTGACTGAGCTCCAGGTTGCTGACAGTACATTTGCGAATGGTGTCAGTAAGCTCTTTATTTTTTACTTTCTGCTGACATAGACCTTCCTCTAGCTGATCTGTTGCGAGGTGTGCGTCACGTAGGTCTTGTTTGTGCCTAATCTCGGTTTCTTTTATACGACTCTTTAGATTTGCCTCATTCCGTGACAAGGTGTCCTTATCCATTTCCAGAGTATCTATCTGCTGTTGAAGGGCATCCTTGTCTTTTAGATGGTCTCTCTGCATCATGTCGATTGTGGAATCTGTTTTTTCGACCTGATTGACTAATCGCTCTACTTTCGCGCTCCAAGAGGACCTCTCGTCCTCCTGTTCACTTACGATCCTGACTATTTCACTGTTTAGGGTTTCCACTAGACTCTGCTCTTTGGCGTACAACTCTTGTAGTTCACTGATGCGATTGTTATTCTCCAGCGATGTCCTCTTGATTTCATCTTTGTATAGTCCTTCAGTTGTAGCACTTTGTAGCATGATAGACAGCTCACGCTGTAGTTTTTCAATGTCTTCCCTGGCCTTGTTGCACTCGGATTGCAATCGGACATTTTCCTGCCTAGCGAAGGTGAGATCCTTTTGATGTCCTGTGCTCTCAAGTAAAAGCCGGTTAGTGGCGGTCTGGATAATTGCGACGAGAGCACACACTATCTGGACTACAAGACCCCATTGAACCTTAAGACACTCGCCAATGTGAGGAACCGAAGATATGTTCCCTCTGTCAGTGGACAATTTCTCTAAAGCGGTCCGTATGTTCTTAGTTTTCAAGTCTATGGTATTATCGGATTGGCAAAGCAGCTCTTCTAAGACAGGTTTCAAATCGCGGGTAACATCTCCCTTTACAAAGTCCGCAATGTACTGCAGCGCTTGGTCTGCTGCTTTGACATGTTGTGGGCCTTGTATAAACATTGTCTGTCCAAATATATCCCTTACACCATTCCCCAGTCTACGGATGATGATATCGTAACAGCCGCACAGCTCCATAGCTAAATCGAATCCTATTACATCCCTAGCGTCTGTGCTCTCAAATAGTTGGAACCACTTAGCCAGCTCTTCGAAATTATTCCCCAGTGCCTCTACTGCCACTAAGGTCTCATTGAGGCTGCTAGGTGAGGGAGATCCTTTGGCCGGGTTTGTGGTGATGGCAGGCTCTGTACTAGATGTTGAGGGCTCCTCCGTGATGTCCAAAGGGAAGAGTTTTGATATGATACTCAACAACATTGCATGAGAATCTCTGCCAAAGTCCAATCGAGGTGGAGTATCTACTGTGTTCGACGCCTCTGTGGTGTGATCCTGACAGGTAGAGTTCCCAGAACCTGTGTTTACGGACCCTTTCTCCGTGCGTGTAGTACCCGAGTCTCTCACTTTGTCTCTGTCGACAGTCCTTCTGCCATGACCACCAGCCAGGGTCAGAGTCTTCTTTGTGATCTTTCCTGGTGCTCTTTTGCTTCTTTCTACATTTGTCTTTTTGTTCTTCTCGTCTCGTGTATGTTGACGAGATTGTCCCAGAACTGTATTTGTGTCGATGGTCTGCTCTGTTACCTCCTTTGTCTGTTTCCTGACCCCAGTAGCACATTTCTTCATCTTCCCACCACGATGCAATCTGCTTTGCTCTTCGTTCACACCCGGGGGTGATTCGTGACGCTGATGCTGATGTGACGACGTCTTCTTCTCCTTGCCTTTGGTCGACCTCTTCTCCTTCTCTCCACTCGTACTCTCCCTTCCACTTGTCCAGTTCCCATTGTTCCTCACAGCTTGCTCTGTAGACCCTTCGGTGATTGAGACAATATCTCTGTTCTCGTTCTGCCTGGTAACGGGCTTGTTTGTCCGAGCCAGCCTCAATTGATCCATCTCGGTTATGTCGGGTGACGGTAGCACACAGAGTTGTGCAGATGCCACCCAGGAGCAAATTGTCTATCTGTAACACAGCTGACACTCTCTTGGGTCTTGACTCACACACCATGGGCGATATTCGATAAGCGTACCCACAGCGTTGACACAGCTCGTTCTTCTCTCCTTCACTTAGGAGTAGACTAACGTCGACTCTCAAGGCCCTTGACTGTTTGTCTAGCTCCTGTGACCAACGGTCCAGTGCTCCACAACACAGGGCCGTGAGTACGACTGCCCAGTAGGGAGCCTGTATATTGTCTTTGGTAGCACTTTCCTCTGAACATCTAGTCACCTCTAAACCTGTGCACGTGAGCCTTACGTTCAACCACCGAGCGGCAGATGGGACTGGCGCTAGGTCTGTCTGTTGGTTAACAGTTGCACGTGAGAGGGTCCCTAGTTCAGAGTCTAGCTGCCACAATACACACGTCCCCCAAAGCGCTTTGTGTGGATCGGGTATCGTGAGAATGTCACGGTCTCTCGGACACTGCAACCGTTCCAGTGTTAGCCTGCTCTGTTCGTGTAAAGCCTTGAATGCAAGCGGGGCCGCTAGTATAGACAATGTCTCGCTTACCAATTCTGAGGCTAAACGATCTCTTTCGCCAGAGTCCGGGGTGTAGGAGGTAAAGAATAAGGTGTTGTGCACGTAACGGCTCATGTTGGCGTATATCCTTGAGACGATAACCTCGGGTTGGTGTCCACACACCATGTCTCCTGTGTAAGGGTAGGTCAGGTGGGGCACTGACGTATCATTGTGTGTGTTGATCTTCACCCAGGCCAAGGGCGCTCTTGCTAAAACGCTGATCCTTTTCACTTTGTGGCCCTTGGTATCGGTGTACGTGTTGGTAAAATGTTTGGCTGTAACGAGTCCGTAGCTGTCTCCGCAGTGTGTGTATACAGCCCGGAGAACAATATACCTCGTACTAGGGATCACATGCGACTCTACGGGTATGCGAAATAAACCATCGAGACCGGGCTCCGTCAGACTTTCAGATATAGGCATTCTCTTCTCTATATCAGACATGTGCACCCAGGTGTACTCTACACGACTTATAAGATGTACCTCCTCGAACCTTACGGTCACATGCCACGTACAGCTCCAGTCGCCTCTCTGACAGGGTCCCATGGTCATATGCCCTGAGCTAGAGAGGCATGGTGCATGGCACTGTGGTGTGGAACAGACAGGAGACAGTGAAGAAGACAAGGAGACAGAATTGTGTCTAACACAAAGCTTTTATTTATTTCTGTGGTACAAGCAAAACACAAAGATGCAAGACAGTCTATAGTATAACAATCACCAAATGCACACAAACCAATAAACAGTCAGTCCTCAGTCTATAGTAGAAACAATCACCAAATGCTCACAAAGCAATGAACAGTCAGTCCTGGTCAATTACAGCTTTTGGCTTTTCAACAGTCAAGTCTTCCAATATAGCCTGGTACCCTCCCTTACTGTCTTGATCCACTTTGCCTTGGGCTGGCTCAGACATGGACCTCAGATCCTCGTTGTTCAAACAAAAGTTGCGTTCCTCGTGATCCCATTCCTCATCTGAATACTCCTCACACCCGTAAGAAGTCATTTCACCAAGTTCAAGCAAGCAGCTACGAGTGGTATTACATTTGAAAGTCTCCAGATACTCTCTCATATCCTCAGGTTCCTCCAGTCCCATGACACTCTCTGCTGCTTCGATCATTGTATTATCAAACGTGCAAGGGTCCACATGCTCTACTAGGGGCGGTGTCCGATCCTGAGCCAAGGTCTCAACTCTGTCTTTACACTCGGATTCCGTTGTGGTGATATCCCTGTACACTCCCATAATATCTCGGATGGCTCCTTCTCTTCTGTCTAGCCTATTGGTTATGCTTAGGTACAGGTAGAGATTTTTGTTGCCGCTGACCGAGCGTCGCCGATCACCTCGGACTCTCCGCCACTCAGTGTCAAAGTTATTAGCTCCGTAGTGTGTGCACATTATATATTTCAATCTAGCAAAGGGTATAGAGTGTACCGCTCTGAACAGGTCCACGTCCCCATGGTGCACTATGCCTGAGGTTGCTTCGGTCATAACTTTGTCCTTATTGGTGACGTCCGCTTGGTGAACAATAGCTGAGCCATCTTCAGTCATAGCCTCCTCAGTCTTGTTGGGATCCAGAGTGTCTATTCAGATGTGTCGTATAGGGTCAGGGGTGCAGACCACACAGCGCGAGTAGAGTGTTTCCATATCCACTAGTACTTCGGAAAAGATTGGCTGCTTGCATGTCATACAGGAGGTGTACATCTGTTTCATTTCGGTAAAGGTACAAGTGTTGACGTCGTTGGTGCTGAGGGGTACGTTTATCATGGGCGCAGCGCAGCACGATGACCCAAACCTCATCTGTTCGAAGTCAAATTCCACATCTATGTTTCTCGGGTTGCCTTTCACCTCAGAAGAGTGGAAGGTCTGATTCTTCAGACATCTCGAGCACCTCAAGTCTCCATCCTGATTAGGGGCGCGGGAGCTGGGTTGTCCAGGTATGAGGAGTATCTGCTTGTGGTTGTGGTCAACCCAATTGATGTGACAGTTGAGCACAGCGTATAGTAGCATCTGACACCCGAGCGGTAGTTCGCGCAGCTTCTGAAACTGTTCGCTGTGGATGATGTCTACGGCTTGTCGCAGTTCGGGTAGACAGGCCGCTGCCATCTCCAGTGGCTGATCCGTGGTGTAGGAGACAGCTAGCTTGTAGTAACAACTCAGACCCCATTCGGAATTGAGTGTAAGCATAGGGTGTCCGACACTTTTCACCACCTGGAAGGCTCTTATGAGTTTCGCCTGGTATGATTTCCTCTTCACTGAAAAACAGACTTTAGTCCACTTTATCGAAGCTTCCCACTCTCTGGGTCGTTCACCGTGCTGTGGGTAAGGTTGCTTCCTTTCTCGATTGGACTTTTTGATCTTCCCCTTCTTGCTATCCCTATTATCACACAGACCTTTGTCCTGTTTACTCATAGACATTGAAGATGAACCGGGTCCTGGTTTCAGCAGATCACTGTTCTTGCTGACGGGTTTAACACTCATCTGGGGTGTTGAGCCTGTTGCACAGGTGTCGCTACTCTGATTTGGTATCTGTGCAGCAGCCTCATGTGGACTGAGCGATAGCTCGGTTGCTGATTCTCCAGTTTGTGGAGGAGCGTACCCTCCCATGTGTTCCTTCACTTGGACAAGAGAGCTGGGGTCAGACATAGGTGACTTGCTAGCAGATACCATATGAGGTCGGGCATCATAGCTGTGGTAGACTGTCCCGAATACATTTGGACACAGGGGCTGTGGCTGTAACAATGGTCTGGGGATGGATGAGTTGGCTCTAGTTCTAGGACACAGAGGCGTTTTGGATAAAAGGGGTCCCGTCGGTTGGTTAAGCTCTGGTTGAACGTTATGACCATTTGCAAGGAAGCTGAATGCCTTGGCTCTAATTGCACACAACTTCTCAGTTGACTCCTCCCTATATACAGCCAGATCATCCTTTTGGTACCTATAAAAATCTGCCAGGAGAGCCAGTCTGATCATAACTTCATGCCCCTGCATCTGAGACAACTCCTCTTTGCTTGGCAACACAGTACTCGACTCTTGTGATTCAATCAGGGCCTGAGACAGTTCATCCCAGAGCTCCAAACAGAATTTGTAAGCGTCACCGCATTCCGAAGTCCTTGTCTTAGACGTCAACATCTTGACTAGTTTCGTTTGTAGTCGTGGAGTGGACCCACTATCTCTCTGTTTAGAATGGCAAACTGTGTTAAGACACTCCAGGTAAGCCTGCAACAGGATGGATTTTGCATAGCAACGGGACCACACGACTCCGGCATCGTCTACCCCTGCCCCGCAAACCCATTTGCGCCGGTGCTTCTCAAGTCTCCCGTGGTGTTGCATCTCCATTGTCCAAACGTCTTCCCCGACGAGGTGTTGAAAGTGCACGCAGAACACCTAGGGCACTTCTTGGCATTACAGAACGTTCCTAAGATAAACGGGGAGTTCGAATCGACCCTGTTTCTGAGCCTCTGCAAATTGTTCACTCGGGACACGGTCCTCTCCCTGTACAAGAACACCCTGACTGACGAGGCTCTGCGTGACAAGGTTCTTAGTATAGCCTCTGATGAGAAGTGTGGTGATGACTCCTACCCAAGTGTTTTCGTCAACTTCCACAAAACTAAGGCAGGTCAGATTCTGTCCTTACTGCGCAAGTTGCTCGACCTGTTTGACCTGGACGATCTCCGCGATAGCGATATAGTTCACGAACATGGAGAGGAGCCTAGACACATGGTATTCCTGTACCTGATTCAGTTACTTGCTATATTCCTGAGCAGCTGCATTGAGGACAAGGACCTTGCTACCATAATGAGTGTTGCGTCTGCCACTTTCCTGGAGGTGAATTATTGCGACCCCTTGTGCGCAGCAACTCTGATGAAGCCCATGTTCATTCCCTACTATGATCAGCAAGCGGGTGGTAAGAAACACAGAAAAGGTGAGACCGAGGGGGTCACAGATAACAACCCCGAGGCGAGATTGAAATATTACAGGCTGTTCACGGGCTATGAACTGGACACTACGGGGTCTGATGTGTCCAGTGGGATGGATATGACTATTCGCTGGACCGATCACAGTATACTGCAGCGTATGCAGGGGTGCAAGATCGTAGAAAGCAAGAGCAAAAAGTTTTGGTTCGTGGCTCCTCAGATGGGCGACAGGATGGTGATGGTTAAGAATATCGGTCTGAAACTGATGGGAGGACAGACAGACACCAAAGCCCTGAAGATTTGCTCCTACCTGATGTCGGATAACACAATGGCTTACATTCAGTGCGCCGTATTTGGAACGATTGCCAACATGCTTCCCTGTCACGCAAACAGCGACTTCACTGAGACCGTAATGACCACCATCAACAGTTCTATGAGCAAATTCACAGAAGTGGTCCGTCACCAGAGCGCGAACCTGATGGCAGAGCTGAGTCAAATGACAGACAGCTGCCTGTACACCACTGGGGTAGGGTTTGCTGGGCAGGAGAAAGGCAACGTGCTCTACTTCGGTAAAGTCTTCACTGGCCAAGAAGACAAGAGACCCTCTCCCAGCAGTCAAGCGAGGTTGGGTGTCTTCACTTCAGTCACTCTGGGGATGACGAACAACACCATGATGAAGACTATGCTGAATATTGCCCTGAAACCAGAGTCTAAGATCAATCCCAATAGTAGTCTAAGCAGTATGCTGTCTATGCCATATAAGCCTGTTGCGGTTACCAAGGTGGCGACAGATTCCTTTTTCTACGGCCGATACCACCACAGGTTTAACACGGGCGAATTTACAGAGGTGGCCTGTGTTAAAGCCATGAACGACCCCAGGTACAACAACCTCGTGCACGAGGAGAATCTTAGCAACAGCAGCAAGTATCAGCTAACCTTGTCCCATGGAGCCTTGCCAATGTGCACACTCACCCTGACCATGACCATCAGACAGACTGTGATGATGATAATGGGGTTCCTCTGCACCGAGCTGGCCCGTGTCGTCTATGCCCCGAAGACGACCGAGTCTAACCTGTGCAAACATCTTATCTCGTTATCGATGGCTGGGAAGTTCAGACACGGAAAGGACGAGGATGAGAACACAAACGCGTTTGAAGCATCCTACGGCACCTTGATAAAGCTGACTGGACCAGCCTTCGGCAACCCTGGTATGAGAGGCGTCAACTACCAAGATCTGGATTCTATGGAGTGGTTGCAAGCCCACGACAACCGTCTCCCTGATTACATCCACAGGTCTCTGAATAAGATAGGGGACACAAAAAAAGAGGTCCGAAGGATCATGAAGGAGAAGAACATGTCGTACAACAGGGTTGTGTTTATTGGCGAGATGGGCGCCATGAAATTTGCCACTGTCTTTGCAAACGAGGAATACATGATCCACGCGCCCATGATGGTCATGTCCAGCATGAGGGTATTCTCGAACAACAGCAACAACAACAGCTACGGCTCTGTCAAGCTGTGTAGACAGGGTAGCTACTACCCTGTCAAGGTGTTCAACAATAGGTGCATCGATACAACCCTGTACAGTTCCCAGGGAGGTGGAAACGTCAACTGTGGCAGGGAGAACAAAAGTACGATCGACGAAATGGTGGAGAGGATCAAGAGAGGGGTGTCCTGCGTGTTGCCCAGGATAGATGTAAACCGTATCAAGATGATGACGCCTGAGCTGAATGAAAAGGAGTTTGGCCTACTGGTGTCAGCTGTTAAGAATAACAACATCGAAGTGATTGGACAGGAGTCATGTTCCTACTCCTCTTCTGCGTCCTGTTCTACATCATCAGAAGGGAACAGCCATGTTTCACCCGGCCACTGGCCCGGTATGAAACGACCTACAGAGGAACTCAGCGACGGGAGCCCCGAGAAGAAGAAGGCCAAGGTGGAAAACGAACTCACAATATATGACACGGAGGTGGACTTTGGCTTTGACGACTCTGACTGATGATTGCTTTTGCTGTACCTCACATATACAGAGTGACTCTTTGTATGTATTTTGTATACCCCATATGTGGTTTACTGCTTGTCTGTGTGTAGCCTATATGTGTAGAGCTTTGTAGTCTTGTAGTTATGAAATAAAACCTTTCAATGCAATAAAACTTTTAAACAGACACATTGTGTGATGGTAAAGTTCTTTATTACACATATACAACAACCAAGGGTGACGGCGGAACATGACACGAACCCGGCCTCTATGAATGTATGAAATGTATCATGTTTAGGTGCAACATTTCAACTAAAACCATCATCTGCCTGTATGCACAGCCGAGCGTGTGTAAGTCTTCTCTCACGGTGAAAATGAATCGATTCTCCATGCTGCCGATTGTACTGCCCAAGTCGACCTTGTGTACTCTCGGTACCCTCATTTTACTCCTGCAGTCGATTCTAGCGAACTCCTCCGTGGCTCTGTGGTAATCTGACTCACCACAGTGAGTGAGATCCAGCTCCCCGTGGTCAAGCCGAGCGCTGATTAGCGGATTGAGTATCCCACTGACTGTGATGAGTCTTTGAGAGTTGGAATTAGAGTTCTCCTGAGGACATGAGAGCTTGGTAAACTTGCAAATAAGAGTCTCACCCTTGTGCTGCGAGATCCTGGTTACATTGGGTGGGTCAAAGGAACACATTCCATATATGTTCATAAAGTCATAGGAGGATGAGGATGTGCTCATGTTTTCCACGTGCTCTCTCACCAGACCCTTTATATCTGACAGCGCTTTATTCCTCAGTTCACAGTAAAGCCGTCTGTACTCGTCATCAATAGGTCCCAGGGACACAGACTCTTTCCCTTCGCTATTCAATCTGGGCCTCTTTTCGACCGAAGGACCTTCGCGTCCAGACAGCCCTCTCTGGTCCCTCGAGTCCTCCCAAGAAGGTAGTTTCCCGTAGCACGCTTTAATGGCAGTTGCTACGAAAAAGAGTTCAGGGATTCCTTTGCATGACCCTACAGGCAAATGCCCCGGTCCGCACGTGGACATAATAAGGTACGATATCTTTATTGGGTACCTAATGGATGAGATTGAGTGTACTACCGTTACTGATGGCCAGCTCTCCAGTGAAGCCTTAATAGAGTGTCTGGTGAAGCACCGAGAGCTGATCTCAGGCCCTAACGTTTGGTCTCCTAGAACTCGAGCCTATGTTCACTTTGATCAGTACAGGCACGGAGAATTCGCAGTTCTAAAACCTAGCGGCTCGACGGTGGTTCAGCTACTGGAAAAGCTACTACCCGTGTACTGCAGGTTGTGCTTCTTGTCCGAGTGTCATGACCGAGCGAAGGCTGCGGCTCATGCTTTACTGGCTCGTCTGACAGTATCAAGGGACTTGAGGGGTGAGGTTGGTGAATTTGAAAACAGAACCCTGGTCTACCTGATAGATAGTCTCTCGGTGACACCTCCCTCGGAATGGGGAGAGGTCTGTCAGTCATCTGACGTATCAGCTGAGACCAAGATCGCAGTTGAGCTCCTCTGGTCACATTTGGTGCTAGTGTACGCTGGCAAACGCAAGCTCCTGCTGTGTAATCTTGAACTATTCTTCATCAGACCCCAAGACTCCCTTCATCTGTGTCCCAGCGAGCTTAGGGCTGCCCTATTTGTGCACGGTAAACATGACCCATTCTCTCAGAACAGGGAACGATGTCGTCGACAACGGCTGTCGTGCACAAGAAAGTGTCCCGTTCTTCCACCCTGCTCATACCCAAAGTGTAGATGGGGCACCCGTAGATCCAGAGCCACTGCTGTCAACCTCCTATACGAGTCTCGCGTGTCCCGCCTTTGCTGGCTGGGAGCCTTGTGGATCCTCGACATGGAGTGCAACAAAGGCACCCTTCACTGGCTTTACAAAGCAGAACCGAACAGACTGTAGTCCGAATGTCATAACTCGACCCGAGGCAATGTCCCACTACAGCTACGTAGCCTGTCCAGAGAGAACAAATGACACGCTCAGGACTGAAGGGAGCTGCCTGGTAGAGTTGGACAACAACGTGCTCCTCCACGTACTGCACGTAAACACGGTGGGCAATCAGAAGTTCAACGCGACCATTGTCTCCAAACATCTCAGAAGGTACGCTCAGATACAGTCCAACACCACTAAAACCAAGCTGCTGAGCAGACTGAGGTTCGTGTCAGACAAGAAGAGGCTCTGCTCCCAACACGGCTATAAAAACACCCGCATAGAGTTCTCGTCCAACCCCAGCCGCAGCGCCAACTACACCTCCAACGCCAAGTACCTGCTACAGCCCTACTTCAGAGGGGTGTTCGAGACCATAGCCTTATCCCAGGGAACCTGCATGGTGTCAACTAAGCCGTTCACGATTAGCAACGAGAACCTGACCTGCTACATATACGGAGTAGCCAACCCTTTAACCGTGGTGATCCTCATGAAGAACACAAAGAAGCATTTCCACACACCCTTCTTCTTCTCCTCAGTCAACGTGGCTGGTGAGGAAACCAGACATCAGCTATTCTCGTCCATGTCTATCAACTCGCAAAAGGTGAGGGACGTAGCCAAAGAACTCCCTACGGCACTGGCTAAAGTGGCAACGTTGGTCGAGATACACATCCATCTCAACAGGCTGTGCTGCGAGCTGGCTCAGGAGCGGCGCGGCATGCTGACATCTCAGGAAAAGATGTGTCTGGTTTACCTCACGGAGACATACTTCATAGAAGTGACAGACCGCAGTCACCCCAAATACTGGCCTGCATACAGAGAGGTGGTGAGAGGCGCATTCGTTGAAAGGTACCGTAGCAAGCTGTCTTCGTTTCAGGATAAGGTTCTAACAAATTACCATATGAAGAACCCCGAGTTTATCAACTTGGTCTCCTGGCTCCTCGACAATCCCAGTTCTCTGAATGACAAAATCATAGTCGCACACGAGGCGTACCTGAGAGAGGAGGGTAAAGTGAACGCTAGGGTGGAGCTGATCGCAGCCGTCGACGGTCACCTCACCCGAAACCCCAAATGCTGCCGACCTCGCGGACTCCCCAGCTTCAAGGACATTGATTTCACAAACCTGGGATACAGTCAACAGACCATACAACTCGCTTTAACTAAATCGCTCTGCACCTCAACAAAGCGCCCATTCTCTAAGGTCAGGAAAGTAATCGAGCCATCCACGACGAGCTAATAACAAGAGACACATACTTAACAAAGGACTTGTGAGATGTATAGAGTACAGGGCTCTCTCCGTCAGCAACATCATCCATGGCAAGTGACAACCCAAACGTAGGCTACCGGGTAGCGCCATCGGCTGCTTCTAGATCGTCCATTCTAAGGGTATGGCATATAGTGAACGCACACTTTGAATCCCTACTGACAAGAGCGGAAGGGTCTACCACCAAGAGCAGGGCTGAGATCAACATACAGTGTCAAGTGAAGGAGCTGCGAGACCTAATGGGAACGTGTAGCAGGCGCCTGAAGACCATAGAGTCATACATATCGGAACTGCAGAAACAGGACACCGGTGCCCAGAACAACTGCCAGCTGCGTCAAAGGACGTCCTCAGACCTGACAGGAGAATGGCATTTTCTGTACATGGAAGACAATAGTGTTTTCGGCTACATGCAGTTGGTTCCAGAAACGGTCTCGGTCACTAGCGAACCCGGTCACGGAAAAGTATCTACCTTTGTGAAGCGGGCCGAATTCACTATCCCAGCTGCAGTGATGAGAGAGGCGAATGAGACCCTGTGTCATGACGATGCCAGTCAAGCTGACCGCAGTTGCGAGTACGCACGGTGTCCCTGTTGTCAGATAACTTTCAAGTTTTCTGAATTCTGGAAGCACGCCTTGTTTGAGATAGCGGAGAGAGGTAACAGAGTGCCAGCCTGGCAATCCTTGGACAGATCAGATACGCCTAGGTGGATAGTGGACCGAGATGCTGGTTGGAGCAACCCTATTTACAGACCCAGAGGTTTACATAGTACTTGCGAGATCGGACAGAGTTTCGCTGAGCTAAACCTCAACCACTTCCTTTCCGATTCCGATTTCTCTCGAGCGCTCGACAGCACATTTGACTTTCTGGCTTTACAGTTGAGAACCTGAAACATGTTATCCTACTCATATCATCCTAGCGCTATGCTCTTTCCCGCACCTGCTCCTCCTCAACCTCCTATGCCTCAGCAGCAGCAGTCGACCGTTCACGATTCCGATGGTAGATTTCTGGAAACCATACGAGAAGATTTGGTGACCCTAGACTACCTGATTGGAGTTGCGTTGCTAGACAAAGAGTATGCTTTTGTGCAATACAGGCCCACAGAGAAACACAAACAGTGCGCAGGGCTAAGGATCGACCCTGTTCAGCAAATCAACACGTTCATTCAGGTGCTGCGAGACAGGTCCATACCAATAGAGACATTGCTATATACGCTCATTCCGTCAGCTAAAAAGTCTTTCTGGATACGCGTGTCACTAGCAGACCTGACAGAGCTCAGCTTGGAACCTCTCTGGATGATAAAGGGGAAAGTTCACCTGTGTCCGAAACAGCAGTGGGTCACGATTACAATCGAGGACCAGTCGCTCCAGCCCTGTGTCCTTAGCCCTCAGTCTCAGCTGCTCTTGTCACACCACAACAGAAATGGAACGGAGCAATTACTAAGATTGGCCAATGAAGGTCTAACATGTCGGCATCAGGATGAGAGCCCGGATGAAGATTATGATGACCACATGTCAAATAGTGAGCAACACGAAACATGTGGCAAGGGCAAGGAGGACAGAGCTCCGGTTACACTAAAGCGCAAAGCGTGTAAAGGCAAGGAGGACACGATGACCGCCACCGTGATGTTACATAAGAAACGCAAACGAATGGTGGGCGGTTGTAAAGTGAGCACAGACTCTGAACCCGATGTGCGAGGCGAGACAAAAGACAAAGAACGATGCAGTACAACACATGTAGGACACAGAACCTTTAATCGTGGCATGCAAACCAGAATGAAATCAAGACAACATCAACAGGTGAAAAGAGGAATGAACACTATGTACAATAGAACAATGAGATCCCGTTTCCTCTACAATAATTCAAACCCAGTCACCCTGAACCAGGGCTCCCGAGATCAATCGCATCAATGTCCTTCGTCTGTCCCTCAAGTGCACACGGAGCAACAAGCCTCGGTGGCTAGCGGTATCACCCCGCACCACGGCACGTTCTATGTTGCAGCTTCCTCCCCTGATCACCTAGGGCAGAAGAGTCCTGATGGGTCTATGAGTCATTGTGTCTCTGCTGCAGTGGAGCAGCGTCTCGGTGACCCCGACTCAGCTTCTGTTGTGATCCCTTCTGTGGACATCTTGCCAGTTGTAAACCAAAGGTCTCCTTTGCGATCTCAGCCGCTGGAGCCTCAAAGGAACCCGGCTGCTCAGCTACGTGGGACTGAGGAGCTAAGGAGTCGGCGCTGCTCGCTGATGTAGCCGAGAGCAACCCACTCATGCACTCGGCCGCAATATCCCCTTGGTCCTTTTCATCTTCACATTTAACATCGGAAGGCCTGAGACCCAGCTTGTTTGCCAAAAGTAACCCATACGCGGTCGGGTGCAGCGAGTCCCGGGTGAGCATAATGTCATTGACTGTGAGGGAAGAGTCTGGCTTTCTCCCAGATAGGCTGTCTGCGAATGTTACACCGGACGTGTTCAGGAGTGTCACCAGCATACAGTGGAGAACATGCACCGGTGACCCGGATTGTAGCTCTCTCACTGTATCCCTGCTGTTGTACTGGATTGTATTGTGTCTCCTGTTGAACTGACTGAATCCGGACAGAGCGCTCCTCCAGAAAGTGGTCCACATGCTCAAGGTCTCTTCCAAATGGGACACGCTGACAGAAGAGGGGTAGTTGCAAACGAGTTTAACGTCCGATCCGAGCTCTGTGACGGGCTCATTGGTTTTAGTCTCATTGCCCTGGCTGATGGTATGTTCCAGCTGCCTTGTGACCCTCTCGGCCATCTGCAACAGCCCCGGGTCTTTACAATCACGCTTGAGCCGTTCCAATGCCAGGTGAGGGTGCCTGGTCACTTCACCCAGAAACTGCCTTACCAGCAGAACCTCTTTGCCTTCTGAGATCATTGACGCCATCATTTTACTGAGACTGTGCGAGACGCTTGCGGACTTGTGCTCGGAAACCGTAGTCCCGACCCCGGATCTCAGAAACACATCTGGTAGATCGGTCGTGTTCAGACCAAACATGTCGAGCTGCTGGTCGCTGGCCAGGAAGCGGGACAGGTTGTCAAGTAACGGTTTGCCAAATGAGTTGCCCGCGGCTGAAATCCCTACACGCTGCTGCTCCCCACGCGATGAAAGCATCACGTCAGCCAGATGCGTCAAGGAGGACCGGTCTACGCTTGTGCTGGTATACATGTGTCTGCTGGAGGCCATTGTCAGCCCCTGTATGATCTTGTGAAAGAGAGTAGCCCAGCTCTTCACCGTTTGATGAGCGCTCTTGGCCAAAGAGGACAGATTGGAACCCCCTGACCAGCAACTATCCCACATTGAGATGTGTCTGTACAGGACCCCGTCCACCGTGGTCGTAACGAGGTCCGTCTCCGTGTCGTAGAAGGCCAGACAAGTCGAGGCCTTGCACTCGGGTATGACTGGGCACCGGCCGTGTTCGAAGGTCTTCATCACACCCCATAGGGCCACGGTTGCCATTTTTAGCTCTGTTTCCTTGATCGGATCTCGCTTGAGCGTGATGTCCCGTTTGACCCAATCTCTGATGATCTTACAAACCACGGAGACCTGTGTCTCAGGGACCGAATAGCTCATCAGCAGTTTCAGAGTGTCAGCAAGGTGGTCGAGCGGCACGTCCAACAACGAAGGCAAAGCCCTCTCGTGAGCCTCTCGTTCCTGTACGGCTTCGGCAGCGGCATCGGGGGGGCTGAGACCATCTTTTACAGTCCTGAAGCAAGGTGCTCTCTGCTTGCGTCTACCCTTGCCCATGTGCTCGCCTATGGCTACGCTACCAGGTCTACACTTGTTCTCGGTTCTCCTCGGTTTACTTCGAGTATAGGTATCATCATCATCATCATCATCATCATCATGCTTCCTGTACTTGTCACTGTGGACTGCGGGGTGTGACGACACTAAGTTGGTTACGGTAGCTTTACCCGATAACCCCAGGCCAAGAGCTCTGAGTTTCTTCCAGGGCAAGAACATGCAGGGCACAAAGCCAGCCAATACAGTCCAGCGAATCATGTTCCTCAGGGTGGTCTTGATGTGTTCACACACGTGGTTGGAGGAGTAGTAGTTGATGAGGTATCGCACCAAGCAAGTAGAGCTCTCGCTGTTGCTGCCCAACACGTTGTAAAGCAGCAGCTCCACCGAGAGAGCCGGGCTGAACGTGTTGACAATCTCCTCTATTGCTATGGCCAGCTGTGGATCCTCACTTACGTAGGTCCATGAGTCCACGTCCCGATGGATAGGGATCAACCCGTAACGCTCGTAGTCTACGTTGTCAGACTGACCCCTTTCACGATGACTAAGCTCACGTGTTCTAAACACATCTAATCCGTAGGAGCTCCCTCTGTCTTTCAAAGCAGCTTCAGCAAGCTCCTTCTCGCAACGGAACATACGTTCCCTGGACACGCTCGCGGTGGCTCTCGTCATCTCCCTTCTCGGTCCTATCAAGCAGGGAGGGCATGGGTTCTGTACTGTCAAGCGTTTCATGTCTGGTTAACGATACCAACGTGCTTTCTCGTATACTTACAAAGTCCGTAGCTTATGAACCGAGCCTCCAGCATGTTCTGGATGCTGTTTAGAGCCTTATGTTGTCTGTGTAGCAACAGACAGAACCTGCTGGGTAACCTAAACCGAAGTGAGGGTTATTACCACTACTACCAGGACGATGACAGCGAAGACAGTGACGATGTCGACAGTGACGAGGACAGTGATACCAAGGTCCAGGCACGTGTGGTTAAGCTCTCCAATCTGAAACGCAAAGCCATCGACGTCACCACAGACGTGATTGTTGCTGAAAACCTTCTGAGACGACACGGTGACGATTCGAGTTTACTAATGTACCACGACAAGTGCACCGAAGAGATGTATAGAGCTCTCGGTAAGCTCCCAGGCACGTCACACGGAGCTCAGGTTAAGAGGCCTTATAAGTCGCAGCGCAAAGGTGTGCGTTACACTCGAGACATTGTCTAACCACAAAAACATCTTAACAATTGACTCTGTCTGTCTCTGAGGATGGTATTGAGATCAACTACAACTCTACTATAGCACAAACAAATTTACTGTCAGTCAATCGACTAGAACCCCAAGAGGTTGCCTGCATCATGAGTGTGGTAACCATGGACCCGAGCAGCTATACGCTGAAACCACTGGCGACCGTTGTGCGTTTGGTGAAAGCCCCAACCTTCCTGGTCTCGCCAAACAACACATTCGCTGAGTACATGACGGATAACATAATCAGAGCCTCGGCCACCAACAGTTCCATCTCTGCTGATGCCACCGTTGTGATATCTCAGGCTCACATGGGAGTTACCCTGTTCAGACAACAGAGAGAAACGAGTCGCCTACTCGCTGGCTTTGTATACAAGATGCTGGTACCGGACGAAGTAGTTCCCACAGGTACGAGGTTCTGCAGGCGATACAGGATCACGGACCAACGCGAGGCTCAGCAGGGCACCTACGACACAATTAGCAACGGAGTGCAGACTAGAGAGTACAGCCAAGTGTTCCAACATCGGTCCAAGGTGGTCACGATGCAATTCGGAAGCCTCCTGAGCGTTACAGTGCCTTCGATGGCAATGGATCTGATCAGAAGAGAGTTAGACAGGGTCAGCACTTCCTGGGAGCTAACTAGAACCATTGAGGTGCTCAGATATTGCTCTGCTCAACCAACCTTGACAGACAGAATCGCGCAAAGGACAAAGACCTCCGGTCGTGCTGAGAAATTGGACTCTATCTTGGTGATGGCGGAGCTCATGTGCGGCATGATCAACATACAGCCCGACTCTTTCGTTTGCGCCCTGGAAAACGCTCGGAGGATACTGGGGAGCGATAAGGCCGAAGTCATGATCATGGGCGACACGCTGTTCCGCGTCATCTCCCAGAGAAGCTCCAATAGCATAATACAGTCTCAGATTGTCAGCGAGGACACCACGATCACCCCCGAGTTCTCTGTGTACACCATGGCCAACGAGACCGGTAGAGCAGGGGTAGGCTACGAGTTCACCATGAAACAGGTCACCCAGCACGACATTGGTGACAAGGACCTACCCTTTACCAACGAATCGTGTTTCCAGGACAGCTCAATCGACATGAAGGTAAACTACATTCGAGTCGGAGGAGGCCCCACTGATAAGATACCCATCGTGCAGGTGGACGGAGTACAGATGGAACACGGTGCCAACAGAGACACGTCCACTGAACACAAGGCCTTCTGTAACTCAGAAGGTTTCAAATGGGAGTACTTCACGGTCGGCTGCATGGCGCCAGCTATGAATCAGATCAACCCATCACATGTGCTCTCTACCACAGAATCGGACGACATCAACTACAAGCAGCTTGCTCAGCGATCACCCTGCGCCTCATACCTCCACCAGTATGACGGAGCGGTGGCCTGTGTCACTCTTCGTAGCCTACACCCCGTGGGTAACCCGAAAGAGCTGTTCAGTGAAGCTCGTCGTATCAGACTGCAAACCGATGTCAACTCTTTGATGAGAGCCGATCCCAACTCCATTTCTGTAGAAAACCTGGCCAGCCTCGGGTACAGTAGAGACTGGTACAGTAAGATAGGAAACCCTGCGTCCATACTTGAGTTCGACACACGCAACATGGTGGTACCTCGCCCATCTGACAATTGTGACAGGAACAGACAAGTCGTGCCAGAGCGCTGGGTTGTTAGGCCTCGGGTGGCTCTGTTCAACTCTTCGCCGATGAACAGCATCGACGACGAAATTGCTCAGATCGGCAGCGAGTTACTCACTCACTTCGGAGATACAGAGCACGCCAAACATGTGCGAGATAACTTGTTATTCCTTGAACAGGCGCTCCATTACGGACAGGGTTTAGAGTCAACGATTACCTTGAGAAGGGCTATCCTGGCTGAAGAAGACGTTACCCATTTCCAAACTGCAGACTGGACCAAGGGAAGACTTTTCTGGTCTTGGTTAACCGACCCGATCTGCGCAGTTTACATACGGCAGGTCCTCGCTGGAAAGGAGACATTATTGACCATTACCCCTGAGGAACGTACCGTATTGTTACAAATTGAGGGATTGATGAACAGCCTAATCTCACTGTTTAAGGGCATAGTTGGGAGCAGGCGCAACTCTGTGATAGCCTCCATGCCTGTGTTCTTCACTGTAACTGGCAACAGGGATTATGGCTACCCAACTACCTTCACCTTGGATGATGTGGACTATTGTAATCTCATGTACTGGATCATCCTCCCAGTCCTAGGTGCTAGAGTGTACCGCCGTGGGTCTAGTAGTGATACCGGTGTTGACACTGTCCTCACCGCTATCCTGTACAGAGAGCACGACCTCAATCTAACCAACGAGCTGAATCTGCCAAACGAGAGAGCTCTCACGGTGATGCGTTTGAATGGACACTGCGCTTTCTCCAAGGTAACACTACAGGAGGGCTGGTGTGATGTCAGTGAACAGTTTGAGCCTACCGCATTGACACACAAGCGGTGTACCGATGCCGGATTTAGCGATACGTCCCTGGTCACGTACATGTGGGCCATCAGACTGCAAAAGCTTGCGGGTATTAGCAACATCCTAGCCAAGGTGTTGATGGGGATGCATTACAGCACCTTGTTGACTCACAATGTCATAGTGGATCACTACGACACCAAGTACTACTCGGGCATGTCCTACCTACTGTTCAGGGGTGTTCGTTTCACGGGATGTGGTGTCTCCCTCATGCAACAGAAGTCCGCTCTATACACACTGGGCACGGAGATCGTCTGCAAACCCACGTCTCACAATACGCACCAGGTGCACACCGTCAACCAATACTGTGAGTCTGTCGTTATACCAGAGACCCTAGACTCTCCCGGGGTGTACATCCCCAACTTGTACATGAAGGACGTACGAGGAGGAGACGTGCACATAAACACGGGCGGTCCCTTCGACATGGTGGTCGCAGATGCATTCAACGGCTTTTGTCCAGAGTCAGACTGCTCGAGTGGTTACCGGAGACCTTACATTTTCACCACGGGCCGATCGGAAAGACTCAACGGCTCCGTTACTAGGGACACTATGATGCGAGCAGAAGCGTACACTTGTATGCCAACTCTACTCCAGCCTTTCAGTTCAGCTCTCAGGGTTAGAAAGAAGCACGCCAGCAGACACCGCAACCAAGAGGAGAGTAATCATAAGCTATTCTGCAACACACTTCACATGGTGGAGTTTGAGAAGGGTGTACTGGATCCCATTGGGGATCCCTTCAAGGATACCGTGGAGAGAGTGAACGGAGATAAGCGTACCACAGACCATAATGCAGCCAATGCTCGGGGTGGCCTTCTGCGGTACTTACAGTATAGGGCTGACATCTGACAAGAAGCTCATGTGCTCCGGTGACGTGAACCGGGAAACACTGGTTGATAGGCTAGCTCCTAGAATTAGCGGAACGGGTATATTTGCCTGCAACCCCATCCCGACCACCTCCCTCTTAATCAACCCCATATTTAACAGGATATTCGAGAGCACCCGGTACTCTCGACGCCTCCAGTGTTGACCGGATCCTGGCAGTACCATGGAAAGCCACGGTCCATTGTGACAAGGATGCGCAGTAGTGGTCTTTCCCGCAACATAGCCCGGGGATTGTGCGCATTGGCCGATTTCGTACTGTCATGCGGAGTAAATTTCTTCACCTCTCTGTACATGGACCCCATGGAACAAGAGAATAAGCTAACCCTGATTAGGAAGAAAGAAGAGGCCGCTGTTGACAGATCAATAAACACTGTTTCGAGGTCCATAGCAAGCTTAGATGTCAACATAGCCCTGCTCAAAGAATCCATGACTTCAGCGATAGGGGAACAGAAGGAGTACAACAAGTTCAAGAAAGAACTGATTTCCACACAGATGGAGAGGGCAGACCTCCGTTATCTACTAGGAGCGCTCCGGGGAAGGCTGGATGTACGGAGGTTAATTGGTGCAGTAAAGACTCTCTCTGACAATGTGGGGCTGCAACTCAACGCCTCGGCCTACATCAACAGGCAGGTGTTAACCCTGGCTGTTCAAAGGGATCTGGACGATATGAGAGAACCAGTCACTAGAGTGAGCGTTCAGGATGCATACCGTGAATACAGTAGAACAAAAGCTATAACAGCAGGAGATGTAGTATAAGCACATGTTGTGACATTGTGACAGTTAAGAAAGACTTCCCTGTGCTGCCATGTTCAGTATACTTTGAATGTTTTGTACATAACCTGTTAGAAATATTAACCATTAAACGAACAAACATATCTGCCTATAGTACAATGTCTCTGTTCTACATGGATATGTCCAAGTGAGTCATCTTTCGTGTATACACAACCAACACATATGCATGTACAGACATATTTATTTCAAGTGAATAGACATATTTTATTTCAAGTGAATAGACATATTTTATTTCAAGTGAATAGACATATTGTATTTCAAGTGAATAGACATATACAGGTCAGTGGTAAAAAGAATAGACAGAATAGGTTTAACATGGTATAGACATTAACCTATTGTAAAGAAAAATAGGTCCTCTATATATCACAAAATCTAGGAACCACATCAGATGTAATTTCATTAGTCAAGGGACCCTTGTCAACCAACACATAAAAGGTCATGTTTCACCACATGGCCACACATTTAGATTGCTTTAACAAAATGTAATATACCCACATATACAAAAAAAAAGCATTGCTGTACATTAAAAGATATTGTTCCTCGGTGGTGGTACACACGTGAGTGAGATCAATGTCATTACAACCGCTGTTGTGGTAGGAGCTAAACTCCTCAACAATACCTATATAAGTATCTACGGAATTACCATCGGAGGGGCGTGTGATATGCAATATACCACATGTACAAACAGCATTGCTGTACTTTAAAGGAAACTATAAACCTCTGTGGTGGTAGACACGCGAGTGAGACCAATGTCATTACAACTGCTGTTGTGGTAGGAGCTAAAACTCCTCAACAATATCTACATAATTACCTTCGGAAGTACCATCTGAGGGGCACGTGAACATGGTATTGGCATACCTGACATTGAAACTGTAATTTCGGTCATCTTTGGCCCTATGCTGGGAGAACTGAGGTGTTACCTTTTCCATCCCTAGGCGTGAAGCCAGGAAAGCTATGACATGGACCAAAGTAGGACCTTCACTAGGTTTACAATCTAACACCACGTTAAGCCGCCTGTTTGGTGGGGACCCGTACTGAGCTGTAAACCACCTACACAGATAGAATACCATTCGTCTAAACTCTATGCTTGAGGTATAGTTCTTCAGTGTGCTGTCAACCAGTGTGGATACCTTAGGCTGCCCTCTCCTGGGCATTGAAGTGTACCACATAGTTAAAATGATCTGTTTCTTCAGAACAAAACAGCACCAATGAAACTTGTAGGACCCTAGTGGCACATTGAACAATCTTGGCAAGGAGTCATCGGGGCCCGATCATGTTCGCCGTTTTGGGAAGGGTCCGGGTTCCCACCACGACGTGATCCCAGAAACCAGGTATATGAGGGATGCAGACATATCTGCAGGCCACCTCTTCTGGCATTGCTTCGTTTACCCAGTACTTGAAGGACATGGTGTCCTTTGCTGTGACAAGTTGGTTGAACACTGTGTGGAAAGACAACAGTGTCAGTTAAGCTACATTATAGGGCTAGTCATAGTAGTAGTATAAAAAGTTGACATAGAGAGATCTAGAAATAGTAATATACCTACCGGGTCTCAGGGTGTCCATGTCAGGTGATTGCTCCTTATTCATTAACAGCTGCACATGGACATTGACTTCATTGTCTGTTTGAACACATCACCTTTGTTGAGTTCCAGATCCCAGGCTCCTAAATGCTCCAGAGCAGGGCAATTGGCAAGGGTGCTGGCTGTGGTGCTTACAGGGGCCCTTGTGGATGACATATTGTGTCGGCTACAACCACCATGTTCACTGTAACACAGTGTGCATAATACACAGCCACAAGCACATTGTATGGGCCTGTTCAGCTGAATCAAGTAGGTGTTACATATGACCGCTCGGTTGAAGGTCCTTGTACACGTGGAGCATATAATCAACTGTTTCATCAAAGGGGTTATCATCGCAATTGACAACACTTGATCTCCATCGCTGTCAAGGTTCTGTAGACTGGGATCAGGCACTAGTTCTTCATAGGTGACAGCTGCTTCAGATTGTGGTGGTGTGGGAATAATGACCTTTGCGACTGTAAAGCTGTTACTGGCTTGAGCTTGTACACATCCAACCCATGTATATCAACAGTCGGCTGTGGAGTGTAAGGTACTTGAGATATTGGTTGTTCGGGATCTAGGACCACGGCATCCTCCTGCCGTGGTGTAGACACGTGGGGATCGTGGTCCTGATGTACCTCAACCAGATGGGGATCCAGCTGCAGTGCCGATTGTTGTTTAAATATATAATCACAACATGCCCTATCAAGAGCAAACATGGAGTTGCCTGGGTACCCTGGGTAGGGCATGTCACCAATACAGTCATCATTGACTGAGACATCTTTAGGTTGGGTTACCACATTACAAATGGAGCTTGATGAGTGTGGTATAATAGAGGAACTGGGGTCAGTTGTAGCAGAAACTATTAAACCGGGACAAGGGTTAACGTTCCACTGTGGCCTACTGAAATGTGGCTCAGAATCATAGAAGTGAGACATGTCACACTCTGGAAAAGCGTTTACATATTCCACATCGCTCAGCATATCATCCAGAGCGCTCTCGTTCTCGGTAGCCCTGTAACAGAAGAAAGAAAGACATAAGACATAAGTCACATCTCTACCCAAAGCCAATAAATTCAATTTCCACAATAACACAACGTGTGTGATTCCAGGTAAACGTACGTACGTGACACATGTGATGATATCCAGGGCAGCATCAACCTCATCATCCGATCTATCACACCTGTATCCCTTTGCAATGCTATCCAGGGCAGATTCGGTCCCTTTGAGTTAGCACACACGGACCTGGTTAGGTCCTCTGTGGCAGAGACTGCATCTTCAGCCCTATCTTGATACCCAGGCACAGCTAATAGAATTCCATTGTCAACTCTACATTCAGGCACATTGCAAGACATTTCACATGGTTCACCCAAACGTTGGGACCCTGGCTCAGCTGTAGACTGGGGGTTGGGTATAGTGTAGGCTGTCTCCGGTGTCTGAATCTCAGCAACAGTGTCTGTCTCCCGTGTCTGAATATCAGCAACAGACTCTGTCTCCGTGTCTGAATTTCAGCAGCAGACCCTGTCTCCTGTGTCTGAATTTCATCAGCAGACCCTGTCTCCGGTGTCTGATTTTCAGCAACAGTGTCTGGCTCCGGTGTCTGAATTTCAGCAACAGTGTCTGTCTCCCGTGTCTGAATATCAGCAGCAGACTCTGTCTCCGGTGTCTGAATTTCAGCAGCAGACTCTGTCTCCCGTGTCTGAATTTCAGCAGCAGACCCTGTCTCCGGTGTCTGATTTTCAGCAACAGTGTCTGGCTCCGGTGTCTGAATTTCAGCAGCAGACTCTGGCTCCGGTGTCTGATTTTCAGCAGCAGACTCTGTCTCCGGTGTCTGAATTTCAGCAGCAGACTCTGTCTCCCGTGTCTGAATTTCAGCAGCAGACTCTGTCTCCAGTGTCTGAATGTCAGCAGCAGACTCTGTCTCCGGTGTCTGAATCTCAGCAACAGTGTCTAGCTCCGGGTCTGAGTCTCACCAGTGTCTATCTCTGGTGTCTGAATCTCAGCAGCAGTGTCTGGTTGCTTGGGCTGGGTCTCAGCAGCAGTCTCTGGTTGCTCGGACTGGGTCTCAGCAGCAGAGTCTGGTTGCTTGGGCTGGGTCTCAGCAGCAGTCTCTGGTTGCTTGGACTGGGTCTCAGCAGCAGTCTCTGGTTGCTTGGACTGGGTCTCAGCAGAGGTAGCCTCGGATGGGGCCGACTCAGGCTCTGTGTCATCTGTTTTGGGGGATTAGGTAGAGTGTATACAGCCCCAGAACACACATCATCCTCTGTATACTGATGCTCTGGGTCATTATATACAGATGGGTCTGAAACAGGGTCCTGTTTGAGTCCAGACACTTTGGTACTTTTTAGTTTGATAGGTACACTATGTTAATTCGAGAGGATACCTTTTGTATGACATGTTTGGTTACAGACTCTGACAGCCATCCTTGTCAGCATTGTGATTATGAATTGAGACACTGGAGACTTGACTGCTGGAGCTCCTGGAGCTACTTGAGCTGCTGCTGGAGC
>NW_023493840.1:107500-112500 GCF_013265735.2 Oncorhynchus mykiss | reverse complement strand
GCCCTTAAACACTCAGCCCTTAAACACTCAGCCCTTCAATACTCAGCCCTTAAATACTCAGCCCTTAAACACTCAGCCCTTAAATACTCAGCCCTTAAACACTCAGCCCTTAAACACTCAGCCCCTAAACTCTCTGCCACATACTTTCTACTGTGCAACTACACTCACAGCAGTACTCTGGAAACACTTTGGGAAAATAATATATATTGCATCTATAATTTCATTACACACACACACACACACACACACACACACACACACACACACACACACACACACACACACACACACGTGAGCATGCACGCACACACACACACACACACACACACACACACACACACACACACACACACACACACACACACACACACACACACACACACACACACACAGTGTAGTGGACTATCGGGAGTAGAGGGACTCAGTGTATCATTATCCTCCGTGGGAGTCCTCTCTCTCTCTCTGAGCCATGGCAGAGGTCCAGTCGCTTCCTCTCCCTATCCACTCACTACAGGCCCAGACAGCAACTGTGTCTGACGTACCAAAATGGCCACCAACATAATTCATAATCCTCTCCATCCCTCTCAACCAAACTCCCCACTGGGCAAACTGTTGAATGAATTCCAGAACAGTACGACACTTGAGCTATGCTGTTGTTTTCTCTTCTGTCCTCTCCTCCTCTTCTGTCCTGTCCTCCTCTTCTGTCCTCTCCTCCTCTTCTGTCCTCTCCTCCTCTTCTGTCCTCTCCTCCTCTTCTGTCCTCTCCTCCTCTTCTGTCCTCTCCTCCTCTTCCCTCGCTCTTTTCTCCTCTCTCTTTTCTCTCTTGTTCATTCCGGGGAAGATATTCCGACACAAATCCGATGTTTTTCCTGTTTTTTAGGATGTTCTGTCTTCCTGTCTCTCTGTGGTCCCTGGTGCACTAGAGGAGAACCTAGCAAAACCAGAGTGTGTGTGTGTGTGTGCGCGTGTGTGTGTGTGCGTGCGTGTGTGTGTGTGTTTGTGTGTGTGTGTAGTGTGTGCGTGCGTGCGTGCGTGTGTGTGTGTGTAGTGTGTGTTGCAGTAATCTACTGTAAAACTGTGTAATTACTACCCAGGTCTCATAGAAGTCCATAGTAATGTCATTAACAGGAAATGAACAGGACAGGAAGCCGTTACCTCTCAACCTGTTCTCTGCTGTTGATCAGAGCTCTATAGGGATCTTTACTGAGATCACAGCCTCCTTAACGTTGACCTCATGTTCATTCACGTCTATAGGTGTTATTCTGCAGTGAAAGGTCTCAGTCTGAGTTAACCAGGCTTTACATCTCCAGCTGAACCTGTGTGTGTGTGTGTGTGTGTGTGTGTGTGTGTGTGTGTGTGTGTGTGTGTGTGTGTGTGTGTGTGTGTGTGTGTGTGTGTGTGTGTGTGTGTGTGTGTGTGTGTGTATGTGACAGTGTGTGTTGATGAGTGTGTGTGTGTGTGTGTGTGTGTGTGTGTGTGTGTGAGAGAGACAGTGTCAATGTTCCCTTATTTTGATGAACAGACTGGTGTGATAGAGCGGCATCACCATCTGACGCACACACACACACACACACATACACACACACACACACACACACACACACACACACAGCTGCCACGTTAGACTGGTTTCAACCCGGTGGTGATTCAGCATACCGTATCAACCAGGAAACGTCACGTCAGATTAGATAATAATCCTTTGACTTTAACAGTGTGTGTGTGTGTGTGTGTATGTGACAGTGTGACTGTGTGTGTGTTTGTGTGTGTGTGTGTGTGTGTATGTGACAGTGTGACTGTGTGTGTGTTTGTGTGTGTGTGTGTGTGTGTGTGTGTGTGTGTGTGTCCTCTGTATTCTACACCCAGATGGTCCTACCTACTGTAAGAGCTGTACTGTATATAGACATTATGTACTGTCACATCCACACACACACACACAAGCAAGCACAAGCATTTCGCTACACTCGCAATAACATCTGCTAACCATGTGTATGTGACAAATAAAATTTGATTTGACACACACACAACCACACACTTACATGATCACACACACAACCACACACACACACACACACACACACACAACCACCCACACACACTCACACTATCACACACACAACCACACACACACAACCACACACACACACAACCACACACACACACACACACACACACAACACACACACACACACACACACACACCAAAGTCGAGTGAAGGAAAGACAAGGAAGTGTAAATCCCCAGAGAACCTCTTCCTTCCTCTTTCCTGTGACATCATCATCACGCTCCGTAGCCTTCGTCAACCGACGGTTGTCGGATGTGATTTGCCTTGACAACCGTGGTGCTATCGGGTTCCCCATCACCATGGTAACTCCCAACACAACAACATTCTCCCTACAGAGAGTCCCATGTACCACACACACACTCTCTCTCTCTCTCTCTCTCTCTCTCTCTCTCTCTCTCTCTCTCTCTCTCTCTCTCTCTCTCTCTCCTCCATCCATATTTGATCATCCACCACACACACACACACACACTCTCTCTCTCTCTCTCTCTCTCCCCCATCCATTTTTGATGGGGCGTCAGGGTACTTAGTGCCATACCTCTCTGTCCATTCTCCATTCCTGGAGTGTGTGTGAATTATTGAGTTAGAGAGGGGATGTGGTTTTCCCAGAGCGAAGAGGCTTGGGCTGAAGGATCCACAATTGGGGAACACATTCATCTTGACGTGTGTGTGATTGTGTGTGTCCGTGTGTGTCCGTGTGTGTGTGTGTGTGTGTGTGTGTGTGTGTGTGTGTGTGTGTGTGTGTGTGTGTGTGTGTGTGTGTGTGTGTGTGTGTGTGTGTGTGTGTGTGTGTGTGTGTGTGTGTGTGTGTGTGTGTGTGTGTGGTGGATGATTCATATAGCTTGGTAGTGGAGGAGATGACATCCTAATGGTGCCTCACTGTGACTGATCCAGGAGAGACAGAGGTTTCCCCTTTGTGCTCACCCCTCAAACACTCTATTGTCTGATTAAGGGATGTTTTCACTAGGAACCAATCAGAACCAATCAGAACTAAACAGAACCTATTGTCTGACTAAGGGGAGTTTTCACTAGGAACCAATCAGAACCAATCAGAACTAAACAGAACCTATTGTCTGACTAAGGGGAGTTTTCACTAGGAACCAATCAGAACTAATCAGAACTAAACAGAACCTATTGTCTGACTAAGGGGAGTTTTCACTAGGAACCAATCAGAACCAATCAGAACTAAACAGAACCTATTATCTGACTAAGGGGAGTTTTCACTAGGAACCAATCAGAACCAATCAGAACTAAACAGAACCTATAGTCTGTCTAAGGGGAGTTTTCCCTGGGAACCAATCAGAACCAATCAGAACTAAACAAATCAAATCAAATCAAATGTATTTATATAGCCCTTCGTACATCAGCTGATATCTCAAAGTGCTGTACAGAAACCCAGCCTAAAACCCCAAACAGCAAGCAATGCAGGTGTAGAAGCACGGTGGCTAGGAAAAACTCCCTAGAAAGGCCAAAACCTAGGAAGAAACCTAGAGAGGAACCAGGCTATGTGGGGTGGCCAGTCCTCTTCTGGCTGTGCCGGGTGGAGATTATAACAGAACATGGCCAAGATGTTCAAATGTTCATAAATGACCAGCATGTTCAAATAATATTAAGGCAGAACAGTTGAAACTGGAGCAGCAGCACAGCCAGGTGGACTGGGGACAGCAAGGAGTCATCATGTCAGGTAGTCCTGGGGCATGGTCCTAGGGCTCAGGTCCTCCGAGAGAGAGAAAGAGAGAAGGAGAGAATTAGAGAACGCACACCTAGATTCACACAGGACACCGAATAGGACAGGAGAAGTACTCCAGATATAACAAACTGACCCTAGCCCCCCGACACATAAACTACTACTGCAGCATAAATACTGGAGGCTGAGACAGGAGGGGTCAGGAGACACTGTGGCCCATTCCGAGGACACCCCCGGACAGGGCCAAACAGGAAGGATATAACCCCACCCACTTTGCCAAAGCACAGCCCCCACACCACTAGAGGGATATCTTCAACCACCAACTTACCATCCTGAGACAAGGCTGAGTATAGCCCACAAAGACCTCCGCCACGGCACAACCCAAGGGGGGGGGGGGGTGACCACATCAGTGACTCAACCCACTCAGAACCTATAGTCTGTCTAAGGGGAGTTTTCACCAGAAACCAATCAGAACTAAACAGAACCCAATGGAACCAAACGGAACCAAACTAAAGCCAACAGAAACGTAATTAAACAGCCAGGGACCTCAATTGGTCCAATAAAAACAAAAAGAAATGTAAAAATCTAAAACGTTTTCTGTTGTGAAACGTTATGCAACTGTTTGCTACGGTGTGCACTAATGATGACACCCCTGGTCTCCAGTCTGCATCTCAGTGTCTAATACAGGCATATCCTACACCAGGGTTCCCCTAGTTTTCTGAGGCACATTTTTGGGATAAAGGGTTAACCCTCTGTCCGAGGTAACAATGTGTTTGACTCTGTACAACTGATTCCATTCCAGCCATTACAATGAGCCCGTCCTCCTGTAGCTCCTCCCACCAGCCTCCTCTGGCTCACTCCTTCACTCCATCCCTCCCTCCATCCACCCCTCGCTCCCACCCTTTATCCATTCCACTATCTCTCCCTCTACCCCTCCCTCTATCCCTCCCTCTATCCCGCCCTTTATCCATCCCTCTATCTCTCTCTCTATCTCTACCTCTATCCCTCCCTCTATCCCTCCCTCTACCCCTCCCTCTATCCCGCCCTTTATCCATCCCTCTATCTCTCCCTCTATTTCTCCCTCTATCCCTCCCTCTATCCCTCCCTCCCTCTATTCATCCCTCTATCCCTCCCTCTACCCCTCCCTCTATCCCTCCCTCTATCCATCCCTCTATGTCTCCCTCTATCCCTCCCTCTATCCCTCCCTCTACCCCTCCCTCTATCCCTCCCTCCCTCTATTCATCCCTCTATCCC
>NW_023493840.1:87500-102500 GCF_013265735.2 Oncorhynchus mykiss | reverse complement strand
GTCTATTAATAGTCAATAATATAGTAGAAATCTTTAGAATTATGGATATAGTGGAATTCTTTAGAATTTAGAATATGGTAGAATTCTTTAGAATTTAGAATATAGTAGAATTATTTCAAATTTAGAATATAGTAGAATTCTTTAGAATTAAGAATGTAGTAGAACCAATTTCAGTAGAATTAAAGGAGATAGTAGAATTATTCAGGATTCCAGACTACAGTTGAATTCTGTAATTCAAGAATAGAACGCAATACTATTTCAGAATATATTTTAAATCTGCAGGATTCCAGGATGAAGCAAACATCTACAAAAGGCCAGAATAGAACAGTGAGAATGACAGAGTAAGAAGGCACTCCTGAAAATGAGTATTTTGGCAGCAAGGCTGTGGGTAACAGGCATGGATAACTGCTAAGAGAAGCTCTCTGGGTGTTTAGAGATAGCAGAGTGAAAGAGAGAGGGAGGAGACCGAGGGAGAGGGGGAAGAAAGGAGTGTGAAAGGAAGGGGGAGGAAAATTGGAAGAGAGAGAGAGAGAGAAATGTAGCAAGGAGAGGGAGAGAGAGAGAGAGAGAGAGAGAGAAATGTAGCAAGGAGAGGGAGAGGGAGAGAGAGAGAGAAATGTAGCAAGGAGAGGGAGAGAGAGAGAGAAATGTAGCAAGGAGAGGGAGAGAGAGAGAGAGAGAGAGAAATGTAGCAAGGAGAGGGAGAGAGAGAGAGAGAGAGAAATGTAGCAAGGAGAGGGAGAGAGAGAGAGAGAGAGAGAGAGAGAGAGAGAGAGAGAGAGAGAGAGAGAAATGTAGCAAGGAGAGGGAGAGGGAGAGAGTGTGAAACAGGGAAGGGACTCAGGGGGTATGCTAATTTGGTATAGAGCAGACCTAACTCACTCCATTAAATTAATCAAAACAGGAACATTTTACATTTGGCTAGAAATTCAAAAGGAAATTATCCTAACAGAGAAAAATGTCCTCCTGTGTGCTACCTATATCCCCCCACTAGAATCCCCATATTTTAATGAAGACAGCTTCTCCATCCTGGAGGGGGAAATCAATCATTTCCAGGCCCAGGGACATGTACTAGTCTGTGGCGACCTAAATGCCAGAACCGGACAAGAACCTGACACCCTAAGCACACAGGGGGACAAACACCTGCCTGGAGGTGACAGCATTCCCTCCCACATATGCCCCCCTAGGCACAACTATGACAACATAACCAACAAAAACGGGTCACAACTCCTGCAGCTCTGTCGCACGCTGGGTATGTACATAGTCAACGGTAGGCTTCGAGGGGACTCCTATGGTAGGTACACCTATAGCTCATCTCTTGGCAGTAGTACTGTAGACTACTTTATCACCGACCTCAACCCAGAGTCTCTCAGAGCGTTCACAGTCAGCCCACTGACACCCCTATCAGACCACAGCAAAATCACAGTCTACTTAAACAGAGCAATAATCAATCATGAGGCATCAAAGCCAAAGGAACTGAGTAACATTAAGAAATGCTATAGATGGAAGGAATGCAGTTTGGAAACCTACCAAAAAACAATTAGGCAACAACAAATTCAATCCCTTTTAGACAATTTCCTGGGTAAAACGTTCCGCTGTAATAGTGAAGGTGTAAACTTGGCAGTAGAAAATCTTAACAGTATATTTGACCTCTCAGCTTCCCTATCAAATCTAAAAATCTCAAATAGAAAACCGAAGAAAATTAACAATAATGACAAATGGTTTGATGAAGAATGCAAAAATCTAAGAAAGAAATTGAGAAACCTGTCCAACCAAAAACATAGAGACCCGGAAAACCTGAGTCTACGCCTTCACTATGGTGAATCACTAAAACAATACAGAAATACACTACGGAAAAAGAAGGAACAGCATGTCAGAAATCAGCTCAATGCAATTGAAGAATCCATAGACTCTAACCACTTCTGGGAAAATTGGAAAACACTAAACAAACAACAACAAGAAGAATTATCTATCCAAAATGGAGATGTATGGGTAAACCACTTCTCCAATCTCTTTGGCTCTATAACAAAGAATAAAGAGCAAAAACATATACATGATCAAATACAGATCTTAGAATCATCTATTAAAGACTACCAGAACCCACTGGATTATCCAATTACATTGAATGAGTTACAGGACAAAATAAAAACCCTCCAACCCAAAAAGGCCTGTGGTGTTGATGGTATCCTCAATGAAATGATCAAATATACAGACAACAAATTCCAATTGGCTATACTAAAACTCTTTAACATCATACTTAGCTCTGGCATCTTCCCCAATATTTGGAACCAAGGACTGATCACCCCAATCCACAAAAGTGGAGACAAATTTGACCCCAATAACTACCGTGGAATATGTGTCAACAGTAACCTTGGGAAAATCCTCTGCATTATTATTAACAGCAGACTCGTACATTTCCTCAATGAAAACAATGTACTGAGCAAATGTCAAATTGGCTTTTTACCAAATTACCGTACAACAGACCATGTATTCACCCTGCACACCCTAATTGACAACCAAACAAACCAAAACAAAGGCAAAGTCTTCTCATGCTTTGTTGATTTCAAAAAAGCCTTCGACTCAATCTGGCATGAGGGTCTGCTATACAAACTGATGGAAAGTGGTGTTGGGGGTAAAACATACGACATTATAAAATCCATGTACACAAACAACAAGTGTGCGGTTAAAATTGGCAAAAAACACACACATTTCTTCACACAGGGTCGTGGGGTTAGACAGGGATGCAGTTTAAGCCCCACCCTCTTCAACATATATATCAACGAATTGGCGCGGGCACTAGAAAAGTCTGCAGCACCCGGCCTCCCCCTGCTAGAATCCGAAGTCAAATGTCTGCTGTTTGCCGATGATCTGGTGCTTCTGTCACCAACCAAGGAGGGCCTACAGCAGCACCTAGATCTTATGCACAGATTCTGTCAGACCTGGGCCCTGACAGTAAATCTCAGTAAGACCAAAATAATGGTGTTCCAAAAAAGGTCCAGTCACCAGGACCACAAATACAAATTCAATCTAGACACTGTTGCCCTAGAGCACACAAAAAACTATACATACCTTGGCCTAAACATCAGCGCCACAGGTAACTTCCACAAAGCTGTGAACGATCTGAGAGACAAGGCAAGAAGGGCATTCTATGCCATCAAAAGAAACATAAATTTCAACATACCAATTAGGATTTGGCTAAAAATACTTGAATCAGTCATAGAGCCCATTGCCCTTTATGGTTGTGAGGTCTGGGGTCCGCTCACCAACCAAGACTTCACAAAATGGGACAAACACCAAATTGAGACTCTGCACGCAGAATTCTGCAAAAATATCCTCCGTGTACAACGTAGAACACCAAATAATGCATGCAGAGCAGAATTAGGCCGATACCCACTAATTATCAAAATCCAGAAAAGAGCCGTTAAATTCTACAACCACCTAAAAGGAAGTGATTCACAAACCTTCCATAACAAAGCCATCACCTACAGAGAGATGAACCTGGAGAAGAGTCCCCTAAGCAAGCTGGTCCTGGGGCTCTGTTCACAAACACAAACACACCCTACAGAGCCCCAGGACAACAGCACAATTAGACCCAACCAAATCATGAGAAAACAAAAAGATAATTACTTGACACATTGGAAAGAATTAACAAAAAAACAGAGCAAACTAGAATGCTATTTGGCCCTAAACAGAGAGTACACAGCGGCAGAATACCTGACCACTGTGACTGACCCAAAATTAAGGAAAGCTTTGACTATGTACAGACTCAGTGAGCATAGCCTTGCTATTGAGAAAGGCCGCCGTAGGCAGACATGGCTCTCAAGAGAAGACAGGCTATGTGCTCACTGCCCACAAAATGAGGTGGAAACTGAGCTGCACTTCCTAACCTCCTGCCCAATGTATGACCATATTAGAGAGACATATTTCCCTCAGATTACACAGATCCACAAAGAATTCGAAAACAAATCCAAATTTGAAAAACTCCCATATCTACTGGGTGAAATTCCACAGTGTGCCATCACAGCAGCAAGATTTGTGACCTGTTGCCACGAGAAAAGGGCAACCAGTGAAGAACACACACCATTGTAAATACAACCCATATTTATGCTTATTTATTTTATCTTGTGTCCTTTAACCATTTGTACATTGTTAAAACACTGTATATATATATATAATATGACATTTGTAATGTCTTTACTGTTTTGAAACCTCTGTATGTGTAATGTTTACTGTTAATTTTTGTTGTTTTTCACTTTATATTTTCACTTTGTATGTTGTCTACCTCACTTGCTTTGGCAATGTTAACACATGTTTCCCATGCCAATAAAGCCCTTGAATTGAATTGAATTGAATTGAGAGAAAGAGAGAGAGAGAAATGTAGCAAGGAGAGGAGAGGGAGCGAGAGAGAGAGTTAGAGAACAACAATATTTATTTATAGGGGTGGTTTTGTATAGATGTGTTGTGTGTGGAGTCTCAGAGAGCATAGTAGGATAGAGAGCTGCTCTGTTTCTTAGAGACTGACAGGCAGAACTGAGGAATCCTGCTACATAAGGGATAGGTAGAGATAGACAGCTGGTCTGTTTCTTAGAGACTAACAGGCAGAACTGAGGAGGAGTCCTGCTTCATAAGGGATAGGTAGAGATAGACAGCTGGTCTGTTTCTTAGAGACTAACAGGCAGAACTGAGGAGGAGTCCTGCTTCATAAGGGATAGGTAGAGATAGACAGCTGCTCTGTTTCTTAGAGACTGACAGGCAGAACTGAGGAATCCTGCTTCATAAGGGATAGGTAGAGATAGACAGCTGGTCTGTTTCTTAGAGACTAACAGGCAGAACTGAGGAATCCTGCTTCATAAGGGATAGGTAGAGATAGATATGGATAAAGGAATAGAGAGAAAAGCTATTTGTGGATAATGATACATCATGTTGGTCTTTATCCCTCACTAACCTCGACCACACACACACACAGACACACACACACACACACACACACACACACACACACACACACACACACACACACACACACACACACACACACACACACACACACACACACACACACACACACACACACACACACACTAGCCCCAAAGACAGCATGAATTATACAGTGGTGAAGTGAGTGGATTGCTAATGAGGACTCACACAGTCAAATTAGAACACACACACACACTCTATGATTCATAAAGACACACACATGCAAGTACCCACATGCACTAGACACACACACACACACACAACACAAAATATGAGATGTGCCCTTAAAGGTGTCTTAAAGGGGAGTGTTGATCCTAAAGTGTTTTAAAGGGGAGTGTTGATCCTTAAAGTGTTTTAAAGGGGAGTGTTGATCCTTAAAGGTGTCTTAAAGGGGAGTGTGGATCCTTAAAGTGTTTTAAAGGGGAGTGTTGATCCTTAAAGGTGTCTTAAAGTGGAGTGTTGATCCTTAAAGGTGTCTTAAAGGAGAGTGTGGATCCTTAAAGTGTTTTAAAGGGGAGTGTTGATCCTTAAAGGGGTTTTAAAGAGGAGTGTTGATCCTTAAAGTGTTTTAAAGGGGAGAGTTGATCCTTAAAGTGGTTTAAAGGGGAGTGTTGATCCTTAAAGGGGTTTTAAAGGGGAGTGTTGATCCTTAAAGTGTTTTAAAGGGGAGTGTTGATCATAAAGTGTTTTAAAGGGGAGTGTTGATCCTTAAAGGGGTTTTAAAGGGGAGTGTTGATCCTTAAAGGTGTTTTAAAGGGGAGTGTTGATCCTTAAAGGGGTTTTAAAGGGGAGTATTGATCCTAAAGTGTTTTAAAGGGGAGTGTTGATCCTTAAAGGGGTTTTAAAGAGGAGTGTTGATCCTTAAAGGTGTGTATCCTTAAAGTGGTTTAAAGGGGAGTGTTGATCCTTAAAGTGTTTTAAAGTGGAGTGTTGATCCTTAAAGGAGTTTTAAAGGGGGGTGTTGATCCTTAAAGGGGTTTTAAAGAGGAGTGTTGATCCTTAAAGGGGTTTTAAAGAGGAGTGTTGATCCTTAAAGTGGTTTAAAGGGGGGTGTTGATCCTTAAAGTGTTTTAAAGGGGAGTGTTGATCCTTAAAGGAGTTTTAAAGGGGGGTGTTGATCCTTAAAGTGTTTTAAAGTGGAGTGTTGATCCTTAAAGGAGTTTTAAAGGGGGGTGTTGATCCTTAAAGTGTTTTAAAGGGGAGTGTTGATCCTTAAAGGAGTTTTAAAGGGGGGTGTTGATCCTTAAAGTGTTTTAAAGGGGAGTGTTGATCCTTAAAGTGTTTTAAAGTGGAGTGTTGATCCTTAAAGGAGTTTTAAAGGGGGGTGTTGATCCTTAAAGTGTTTTAAAGGGGAGTGTTGATCCTTAAAGGAGTTTTAAAGGGGGGTGTTGATCCTTAAAGTGTTTTAAAGGGGAGTGTTGATCCTTAAAGGAGTTTTAAAGGGGGGTGTTGATCCTTAAAGTGTTTTAAAGGGGAGTGTTGATCCTTAAAGGAGTTTTAAAGGGGAGTGTTGATCCTTAAAGGGGTTTTAAAGAGGAGTGTTGATCCTTAAAGGAGTTTTAAAGGGGAGTGTTGATCCTTAAAGGTGTCTTAAAGGGGAGTGTGGATCCTTAAAGTGTTTTAAAGGGGAGTGTGGATCCTTAAAGTGTTTTAAAGGGGAGTGTTGATCCTTAAAGCCATAACATACAGCACTAATTCTGTGGGGACAGTTACTGTAGGATGATGACACACACACACACTGGGGACAGTACATGATGACACCCCATGTAAAGACAGATCTGAGTCTTAATTAACCATCCCTATAAAACAGGGTTCCCCAACTGGCAGCTGGCTAGTTGATTATCCCTGCTGTAGAATGACTCATCCTTATAGTCTACACGGGTGTGTGTGAATCAGACAGACGTAATGAACCCATCAGACAGACATAATGAACCCATCAGACAGACATAATGAACCCATCAGACAGACATAATGAACCCATCAGACAGACATAATGAACCCATCAGACAGACATAATGAACCCATCAGACAGACATAATCAAATCAAATCAAATGTTATTTGTCACATACACATGGTTAGCAGATGTTAATGCGAGTGTAGCGAAATGCTTGTGCTTCTAGTTCCGACAATGCAGTAATAATCAACAAGTAATCTAGCTAACAATTCCAAAACTACTACCTTATAGACACAAGTGTAAGGGGATAAAGAATATGTACATAAAGATATATGAATGAGTGATGGTACAGAGAGGCATAGGCAAGATACAGTAGATGGTATCGAGTGCAGTATATACATATGAGATGAGTATGTAAACAAAGTGGCATAGTTAAAGTGGCTAGTGATACATGTATTACATAAAGATGCAGTAGATGATATAGAGTACAGTATATACGTATACATATGAGATGAATAATGTAGGGTATGTAAACATTATATTAGGTAGCATTGTTTAAAGTGGCTAGTGATATATTTACATAATTTCCCATCAATTCCCATTATTAAAGTGGCTGGAGTTGAGTCAGTGTGTTGGCAGCAGCCACTCAATGTTAGTGGTGGCTGTTTAACAGTCTGATGGCCTTGAGATAGAAGCTGTTTTTCAGTCTCTCGGTCCCTGCTTTGATGCACCTGTACTGACCTCGCCTTATGGATGATAGCGGGGTGAACAGGCAGTGGCTCGGGTGGGTGTTGTCCTTGATGATCTTTATGGCCTTCCTGTGACATCGGGTGGTGTAGGTGTCCTGGAGGGCAGGTAGTTTGCCCCCGGTGATGCGTTGTGCAGACCTCACTACCCTCTGGAGAGCCTTACGGTTGTGGGCGGAGCAGTTGCCGTACCAGGCGGTGATACAGCCCGACAGGATGCTCTCGATTGTGCATCTGTAGAAGTTTGTGCTTTTGGTGACAAGCCAAATTTCTTCAGCCTCCTGAGGTTGAAGAGGCGCTGCTGCGCCTTCTTCACGATGCTGTCTGTGTGGGTGGACCAATTCAGTTTGTCTGTGATGTGTACGCCGAGGAACTTAAAACTTACTACCCTCTCCACTACTGTTCCATCAATGTGGATAGGGGGGTGTTCCCTCTGCTGTTTCCTGAAGTCCACAATCATCTCCTTAGTTTTGTTGACTTTGAGTGTGAGGTTATTTTCCTGACACCACACTCCGAGGGCCCTCACCTCCTCCCTGTAGGCCGTCTCGTCGTTGTTGGTAATCAAGCCTACCACTGTTGTGTCGTCCGCAAACTTGATGATTGAGTTGGAGGCGTGCGTGGCCACGCAGTCGTGGGTGAACAGGGAGTACAGGAGAGGGCTCAGAACGCACCCTTGTGGGGCCCCAGTGTTGAGGATCAGCGGGGTGGAAATGTTGTTGCCTACCCTCACCACCTGGGGGTAGGCAAGGCTACCTGCCTCCTCTAACCACTAGGCTACCTCCCTCCTCTAACCACTAGGCTACCTGCCTCCTCTAACCACTAGACTACCTGCCTCCTCTAACCACTAGGCTACCTGCCTCCTCTAACCACTAGGCTACCTGCCTCCTCTAACCACTAGGCTACCTGCCTCCTCTAACCACTAGGCTACCTGCCTCCGCTAACCACTAGGCTACCTGCCTCCTCTAACCACTAGGCTACCTCCCTCCTCTAACCACTAGGCTACCTGCCTCCTCTAACCACCAGGCTACCTGCCTCCTCTAACCACTAGGCTACCTGCCTCCTCTAACCACCAGGCTACCTGCCTCCTCTAACCACTAGACTACCTGCCTCCTCTAACCACTAGGCTACCTGCCTCCTCTAACCACTAGGCTACCTGCCTCCTCTAACCACTAGGCTACCTGCCTCCTCTAACCACTAGGCTACCTGCCTACTCTAACCACTAGGCTACCTGTCTCCTCTAACCACTAGGCTACCTGCCTCCTCTAACCACTAGGCTACCTGCCTCCTCTAACCACTAGGCTACCTGTCTCCTCTAACCAATAGGCTACCTGCCTCCTCTAACCACTAGGCTACCTGCCTCCTCTAAACACTAGGCTACCTGCCTCCTCTAACCACTAGGCTACCTGCCTCCTCTAACCACTAGGCTACCTGTCTCCTCTAACCACTAGGCTACCTACCTCCTCTAACCACTAGGCTACCTGCCTCCTCTAACCACTAGGCTACCTGCCTCCTCTAACCACTAGGCTACCTGCCTCCTCTAACCACTAGGCTACCTCCCTCCTCTAACCACTAGGCTACCTGCCTCCTCTAACCACTAGGCTACCTGCCTCCTCTAACCACTAGGTTACCTGCCTCCTCTAACCACTAGACTACCTCCCTCCTCTAACCACTAGGCTACCTGCCTCTTCTAACCACTAGACTACCTGCCTCCTCTAACCACTAGGCTACCTGCCTCCTCTAACCACTAGGCTACCTGCCTCCTCTAACCACTAGGCTACCTGCCTCCTCTAACCACTAGGCTACCTGCCTCCGCTAACCACTAGGCTACCTGCCTCCTCTAACCACTAGGCTGCCTGCCTACTCTAACCACTAGGCTACCTGCCTCCTCTAACCACTAGGCTACCTGCCTCCTCTAACCACTAGACTACCTTCCTCCTCTAACCACTAGGCTACCTGCCTCCTCTAACCACTAGGCTACCTGCCTCCTCTAACCACTAGACTACCTTCCTCCTCTAACCACTAAACTACCTGCCTCCTCTAACCACTAGGCTACCTGTCTCCTCTAACCACTAGGATACATGCCTCCTCTAACCACTAGGCTACCTGCCTCCTCTAACCACTAGGCTACCTCCCTCCTCTAACCACTAGGCTACCTCACTCCTCTAACCACTAGGCTACCTGTCTCCTCTAACCACCAGGCTACCCGCCTCCTCTAACCACCAGGCTACCTGCCTCCTCTAACCACTAGACTACCTTCCTCCTCTAACCACTAGGCAACCTGCCTCCTCTAACCACTAGGCTACCTGCCTCCTCTAACCACCAGGCTACCTGCCTCATCTAACCACTAGGCTACCTGCCTCCTCTAACCACTAGGCAACCTGCCTCCTCTATATTGACCTGGGCCAATAGGAGCATGAAGCCCTGTATTGACCTGGGCCAATAGGAGCATGAAGCCCTATATTGACCTGGGCCAATAGGAGCATGAAGCCCTATATTGACCTGGGCCAATAGGAGCATGAAGCCCTGTATTGATCTGGGCCAATAGGAGCATGAAGCCCTATATTGACCTGGGCCAATAGGAGCATGAAGCCCTGTATTGACCTTGGCCAATAGGAGCATAAAGCCCTATATTGACCTGGGCCAATAGGTGCATGAAGCCCTGTATTGACCTGGGCCAATAGGAGCATGAAGCCTTGTATTGTACCTGGGCCAATAGGAGCATGAAGCCCTATATTGACCTGGGCCAATAGGAGCATGAAGCCCTGTATTGACCTTGGCCGATAGGAGCATGAAGCCCTATATTGACCTGGGCCGATAGGAGCATGAAGCCCTATATTGACCTGGGGCAATAGGAGCATGAAGCCGTATATTGTACCTGGGCCAATAGGAGCATGAAGCCCTATATTGACCTGGGGCAATAGGAGCATGAAGCCCTATATTGACCTGGGCCAATAGGAGCATGAAGCCCTATATTGACCTGGGCCGATAGGAGCATGAAGCCCTATATTGACCTGGGCCGATAGGAGCATGAAGCCCTGTATTGACCTTGGCCAATAGGAGCATGAAGCCCTATATTGACCTGGGCCAATAGGAGCATGAAGCCCTTGTGCCCTTGTCTCTGTGCCACACTCAAAAAGAGGTTGAGATGTGGTTTGGTTTTGTCTGGTTGCCGTGTGTTGTTAGTGTTTCTCCGTCTGCAATCCACAACAGATGTCTCTTCAGGGATTGATCTGGTTTTCTGTGATTGGGTGGGAGATGGAATAAGTTCATTAGTGTGTATAATTACATGTAGCTTGAATTGCTCTGGGATATAGTCTATACAATGATACTCTCATCACATCTCTCTCCCTCTCTGTCTCTCTCTCTCTCTCTCTCTCCCTCTCTCTCTCTCTCTCTCTCTCTCTCTCTCCCTCTCTCTCTCCCACTCCCTCTTTCTCTCCCTCTCTCTCTCCCACTCCCTCTTTCTCTCCCTCTCTCTCTCTGTGTTCTCTCTCTCTCTCTCGCTGTGTTCTCTCTCTCTCTCTCTCTCTCTCTCTCTCTCTCTCTCTCTCTCTCGCTGTGTTCTCTCTCTCTCTCTCACTGTGTTCTCGTTCTCCCTCTCTCTCTCGCACTGCGTTCTCTCTCTCTCTTCCTCTCTCTCTCTCTCTCGCTGTGTTCTCTCTCTCACTCGCTGTGTTCTCTCTCTCCCTCTCTCTCACGCTGTTATCTCTCTCTCTCTCTGTCTCTCTCTCTGTCTCTCTTTCTCTCTCTCTCTTTCTCTCTCTGTCTCTCTCTCTCTCTCTCTCTCTCTCTCACTCTCTCTCTCTCTCTCTCTCTCTCTCTCTCTCTCTCTCTTTCGATCTCTGTCCTCCATCTGTTAATGCTGTTCTGTAACTAACAGGACATGTTGTGAAGTGAAACTACTAAATAATGTATCAGGTCCTTCCCATTGACACTGAATAACAGCTATTACAGACCACACACACACACACACAGTCACTCCTTCCCATTGACTCTGAATAAGGACTGTTACAGACCAGAGGCAGTCACTCCTTCCCATTGACTCTGAATAAGGACTGTTACAGACCAGACACAGTCACTCCTTCCCATTGACTCTGAATAAGGACTGTTACAGACCAGAGGCAGTCACTCCTTCCCATTGACTCTGAATAAGGACTGTTACAGACCAGACACAGTCACTCCTTCCCATTGACTCTGAATAAGGACTGTTACAGACCAGACCAGGCACAGTCACTCCTTCCCATTGACTCTGAATAAGGACTGTTACAGACCAGACACAGTCACTCCTTCCCATTGACTCTGAATAAGGACTGTTACAGACCAGACCAGACACAGTCACTCCTTCCCATTGACTCTGAATAAGGACTGTTACAGACCAGACACAGTCACACCTTCCCATTGACTCTGATATGGACTGTTACAGACCAGACACAGTCACACCTTCCCATTGACTCTGATAAGGACTGTTACAGACCAGAGGCAGTCACTCCTTCCCATTGACTCTGAATAAGGACTGTTACAGACCAGAGACAGTCACTCCTTCCCATTGACTCTGAATAAGGACTGTTACAGACCAGACACAGTCACACCTTCCCATTGACTCTGATATGGACTGTTACAGACCAGACACAGTCACACCTTCCCATTGACTCTGATAAGGACTGTTACAGACCAGAGACAGTCACTCCTTCCCATTGACTCTGAATAAGGACTGTTACAGACCAGAGACAGTCACACCTTCCCATTGACTCTGATAAGGACTGTTACAGACCAGAGACAGTCACTCCTTCCCATTGACTCTGATATGGACTGTTACAGACCAGACACAGTCACTCCTTCCCATTGACTCTGATATGGACTGTGATGTGTTCCTCAGGGCTTTACCAACTAAACAACTATTTATATCCATGATGTGTTCCTCGGGGCTTTCCCAACTAAACAACTATTTATATCCATGATGTGTTCCTCGGGGCTTTCCCAACTAAACAACTATTTATATCCATGATGTGTTCCTCGGGGCTTTCCCAACTAAACAACTATTTATATCTATGATGTGTTCCTCGGGGCTTTCCCAACTAAACAACTATTTATATCTATGATGTGTTCCTCGGGGCTTTCCCAACTAAACAACTATTTATATCTATGATGTGTTCCTCGGGGCTTTCCCAACTAAACAACTATTTATATCTATGATGTGTTCCTCGGGGCTTTCCCAACTAAACAACTATTTATATCTATGATGTGTTCCTCGGGGCTTTCCCAACTAAACAACTATTTATATCCATGATGTGTTCGTTGGGGCTTTCCCAACTAAGCAACTATTTATATCCATGATGTGTTCATTGGTTACACCAGCAAGCTGACCCACTGACCCATTGACCCACTGACCCACTGATCGATCCACTGACCCACTGACCCATTGTCCCACTGACCCATTGACCCACTGATCGATCCACTGTCCCATTGACCCATTGTCCCATTGACCCATTGACCCACTGATCGATCCACCGACCCACTGACCCATTGACCCACTGATCGATCCACTGACCCATTGACCCACTGATCCATTGTCCTTTGTTTCTGAGTGATGCTCAGCGTTGTGTTGGACCTGAAGATGTGTGTGATGCCTCTGTTAGTTCAGGAGGCTAACAGAGACATTACTGACGTTCTGAAGACCTGCATTCAAACCCAATAACACACTGAATGTCGTATGGGATCACTGCTAGACTAGAGAAACCCAATAACACACTGGATGTCTTATGGGATCACTGCTAGACTAGAGAAACCCAATAACACACTGGATGTCGTATGGGATCACTGCTAGACTAGAGAAACCCAATAACACACTGGATGTCGTATGGGATCACTGCTAGACTAGAGAAACCCTGAAACCACCTGGAATACAGTTCAGTGAAGAAGGAGTGGTGCGGCAGGTAGCCTGGTGGTTAGAGGAGGCAGGTAGCCTGGTGGTTAGAGGAGGCAGGTAGCCTGGTGGTTAGAGGAGGCAGGTAGTCTAGTGGTTAGAGGAGGCAGGTAGCCTGGTGGTTAGAGGAGGCAGGTAGCCTGGTGGTTAGAGGAGGCAGGTAGCCTGGTGGTTAGAGGAGGCAGGTAGCCTGGTGGTTAGAGGAGGCAGGTAGCCTGGTGGTTAGAGGAGGCAGGTAGCCTGGTGGTTAGAGGAGGCAGGTAGCCTGGTGGTTAGAGGAGGCAGGTAGCCTGGTGGTTAGAGGAGGCAGGTAGCCTGGTGGTTAGAGGAGGCAGGTAGCCTGGTGGTTAGAGGAGGCAGGTAGCCTGGTGGTTAGAGGAGGCAGGTAGCCTGGTGGTTAGAGGAGGCAGGTAGCCTGGTGGTTAGAGGAGGCAGGTAGCCTAGTGGTTAGAGGAGGCAGGTAGCCTGGTGGTTAGAGGAGGCAGGTAGCCTAGTGGTTAGAGGAGGCAGGTAGCCTGGTGGTTAGAGGAGACAGGTAGCCTGGTGGTTAGAGGAGGCAGGTAGCCTGGTGGTTAGAGGAGGCAGGTAGCCTGGTGGTTAGAGGAGGCAGGTAGCCTGGTGGTTAGAGGAGGCAGGTAGCCTAGTGGTTAGAGGAGGCAGGTAGCCTAGTGGTTAGAGGAGGCAGGTAGCCTAGTGGTTAGAGGAGGCAGGTAGCCTGGTGGTTAGAGGAGGCAGGTAGCCTAGTGGTTAGAGGAAGCAGGTAGCCTAGTGGTTAGAGGAGGCAGGTAGCCTAGTGGTTAGAGGAGGCAGGTAGCCTGGTGGTTAGAGGAGGCAGGTAGCCTAGTGGTTAGAGGAGGCAGGTAGCCTAGTGGTTAGAGGAGGCAGGTAGTCTAGTGGTTAGAGGAGGCAGGTAGCCTAGTGGTTAGAGGAGGCAGGTAGCCTAGTGGTTAGAGGAGGCAGGTAGCCTAGTGGTTAGAGGAGACAGGTAGTCTAGTGACAAAGTAGAAATTGGGCGTTCTGCTCCTGAACAAGGCAGTTAACACACTGTTCCCTGGTACGTTGTCGTTGTAAAGAAGAATTTGTTTTTAACTGACTTGCCTGGTTAAATTATGGTTATACATGGTGAGTTAGGGAGAACTAGGTTATCCCAAAGCAATTGTTTTTGGACCCAACCAAGTGGAAAATCCAGAGAGGGGTGTTCCTGTGTTGGCTGTGTAGCTCAGATAGAGATGAGAGGTCTTATCCTCCTCCCCTGAGTCGTTAATCAGTTGGTATCTCCGTCACCCATGGCTTGTTGAGGATCAGGGATTAGGATATTCACTGCACACACACACACACACGCACGCACAAACACACACACACGTGTGTGGCCACATCTCGTTCTCTCCTTCTTTTTCTCTCTTCTCTCTGTCTCTCTGTCTCTGTCTCTGTCTCTCTCTCTCTCTCTCTCTCTCTCTCT